>NW_022992351.1:2119284-2301788 GCF_902827175.1 Gymnodraco acuticeps
AATCCCCTCTGTTTCAGCCCTGTTTCAAAAGTGCTGATTCTCTGTCTGTTACTTTAGATGAAAATAAGGAGCCCCTCCCCACGCCCCTCTGAGAGACATTTGGTTAAAAAGAACACAAAGGGGCTCTAGGAGGAGATTCAGGAGATAAGGTGGGGGGGTACCTTTGTTGGTTATTGGCTAAAGGTTACACAAACCAAACATTTTTTATGACATCATAAAGTGGCCAAAATCTGATCAGCTCATTTTCAGACAGGTTTTTATATAAATGGATCAGGACAAAAAGAGACCAAATCTTTTTTCCTGAAACTTTCAGAATCTCCTTACACAGAGGGGACACATGTTTATGTATAAAAGACATGAACAAGTGGATATTGCATAACAGGTGACCGTTAAAAAGGTGAAACAGGCAACTTTTTCTCCTGAAAAAAATCCCACATCAAGTATTTCAATGTGAATTAAAAGGAGCTGTGGCAGTATGAGATACACAAGAGTCCAATTTCCTGTGAAGCTGATTTTAGGAGTAAAAACCAGAAAAGGTGATGGGGGGGCCGGTCTGCTGCTTGCCAGCCAACAGACAGAGCTTGATCTTAAGGATTAGTAAAGGCTCATGATTTGGAATTAGCTCCAAACAAAACACATGACTGACTTTTCTTGTACAAAGCTATCAGTCAAATCAGATGGCTTATCATAACACTGCTCTCTATTGTGAGGCCAAGACTCAGAGGGATGCATTTCTTCTGTCCTCCACAAGTGCGTCTCCCACAGCATGTTGGATTTCCACCATCATACAATGTCCCCCATTACTTCTCATCATAATAAATACAGTCGACTACATTCTGCTAAGACTCTGACAGAGCTCTGGTGTTAGACATTCACCATGTTCATTATTTTCCTCCCGCTGCCATTGTCAATGCATGACAAAGAGTTTCTTACAGCAATGTTTGGTGTTCATTTGATACATTGTTCATATTTGCTCTGTGTTCACAAAATGCATCTCATTCAGAGCTTCCCTTTCACATGACTCTTTCCATTTCAGACCTCATTATGTTACACAATAGACAAGAGTGGACTGGGACATGTACTTTAGCCCCAGCTCCATAGTGCTTGGTAAACTAGCCTAGTAGCGACATCATTTGGACAATACACTTTATAATAAGAACGCTTGACATTCAAACTGGACTGCTTGATTAATGAAAAAATGTGCTTCTACAAAAAGCAATTTCAAAAAGTAAGAACTTTTTCAGCACTCAAGCTGTTTTGTTCTCAAGAGTGGAGAACACTCCCTTTCCGGATTTAAAGCACTTCATCTCAAACAAATGTATGCAATGCGAAAAATGAACATTTCCTTTAAGTTTCACAAATAATGTAATACAATCCAAGCTATAGCACAGGGGTGGCCAACCCGCGGCTCTCGAGCCGCATGCGGCTCTTTGCCTAGTTTCATGCGGCTCTTCAGTTCATATCGAATTGTATATGTGTGAGTTTGGGGGAGAGACACTGACTCCTGACTAGTGTTGCACGGTGTACCGATACTTGAAAGGTATACCGCGATACCCTGTCGTTAAAAACATTACGATTCCTCCGTTTCATTAGTATCGGTACTTTAAGAATGACGGGGGAAAGTACTCCGGTGAGAAAGCGCCGTTTTAATAAGAGCCGTGTGTGTTCAGCGCTCTGCTTCCACTCCCTGCACTGCAGCCGTGCCTGCAGTCCCTCCCCTCTCAAGCACGCTCTAAGTCCCTCCCCTCTCTCGTGCACGCGCTAGCTGCCAGAGCATGTGAGAAAACGAGAAGCATGGCTGCAAGTGGGAGTGCAGCTGCCGCTGCGCCTCGGCTTGTTGACAAAAAAGACGCCAGAAGCGAAATTTGGAAGTATTTGAGCGATATCTCTGACAGTGAGGGCAAGCCTACGGACACCACGAGGCCTGTCTGTAAGAAATGTATTAATTGTATTTAATAGGAAATCTTGTCATTTATTTAATTTATTGTTCTCATTGTTTAAAAGTTTGTGTTATGGTTATGGTTCTGGTGTGAAATAAAGCACAATAATTACATTTAAGACTGTTTTTTAAGAAAAGTATCGAAAAATAATCGGAATCGCAATTCTTGACTTGGTATCGAAACCAAAATGTTGGTATCGTGACAACACTAGCTAGCTACTCCTGACAGTTAAACCTGATATTTAGTAGGTCTGTTAAGTATTAACGTAATTTGGCCGGTCAAAGTTGTTTGGGCTCGGATAAAATCGCTCCGTTACTTTCGTCCCGGCTCTCCCTACGTGTGTATGTGTGGTGTCAGGTGTCAGTATGAGAGGATGACAGCAAGTCTAATTTTGATGTGGCCCAAGAGCCAATCACAATAATACCTGCGATGCAGTGAACCAATCACCTTTGAGGGGGGGAAACCTATCGTTGATTAAACACTATCCAGTGTTTCCCCTACCATTGTTTTGGAGGGGCGCTGCGCCCCGCCAACGGAGCCCCGCCCCCCCCCCTGAAATTCAAGGTGTTTAAAAAATATATATAATTTTTTTTTTTAAATATATATAGCACCAAATTGCAAATAATCTATAACTACTGTCACTTTTCACATTGAACATGTGCTCTTTTATATATATATAAACTAAACGCTTTCATTTTAAGTTGTGAATTTAGTGTTTTTGACCCTAAGAAACACTGATGCATTAATCAATAACAATAATCCACAGCTCCTCTCTCTGCTCCAGAGGATTTAAAAAATATATATCCCAATGCCACAAAAATGCATCAGTGACGTGGTTGAAATCTTGTCTCCAGAAAACAAAAAAACGGAAACAAGCGGTATCAGTGCCTGTGTGTTTGATGTGGCTCTTTGCAGTAACATAGAAAAAATGTGGCTCTTAACCTCTGACTGGTTGGCCACCCCTGCTATAGCAGAAGATGAGGTTTTGAGTACGATACTCTATCACAACAAGGAGCGCTGGCAGCCAATGACTCTATTATTCATAACAGCCCCAGAAAAGGCAGAGTCTCCACTCTGGCTGTGTGCTGTCACTTTACTACCAGCCATGCTCCTGCTTCTCACCCCGTCTCCAGTCAACTGTAGCCTCACATTACGAATAGCAAGCAGACAACCACCGAGATTTCCAGAGACAAATACAATATAATTGACCTGAAAAGAGCAACGTTGTTGTGCTTACATTTCTCAAAAGATCATTCATTTGAATAAATTGATGACATACAGTTTTTCCACTTACTTCTCAGGACTGTTTACACACTCTCTATTCTTTAGCCTCTGTCTCAGTCGAGATCTTTAAGGGGCAGCTAAAGACTCACCTTTTCCGACAGGCTTTTGGGGCGTCGGAGGAGGTGAGTTTGTAGCTGTTTTTCATTGCTGTTTTATCCTATATTTTACTTGCTGTGTTTTATGCCTTTTATTTTACATGTTATAGTTGTATTGTGTATTGTGTACTGTATGTAAAGCACTTTGTACATTCGTGTGGAGAAGGGTGCTATATAAATAAAGTTTTACTTACTAGTGGATGGATTGTATGTATGTTTAAGGGAATTGTGCGTGCTAATGCAGAATTTAAAATAATGCATTTTCAATATTTGAAAATAAAAGATAACAGTTGCTCTTACCTGGAGTTCACACCAAGCCACCTCCACCCAGGTCTCCGTGTCCAGGCCTTTATACACTGTTTTGAAGGCTCCTCTGCCCAGTTCAATGTCAAACTTGAGGAACCTGCCTCCAGGAGAGGTGGCCACAGCCTTCATCTCTGCCTCTTCCTCCAGCTCACGGTCTCTCTCCTTCCCCCTCTGGGCGAGTGTGGAGGAGGATTCATCCTTGCCCGGCTCCTGGCTGGAGCTGGGGCAGGACGGGTCGTTGCCGATGGCAGCACAGGAGGAGGCAGCCCCTTGCTGCTGGGAACTGCTGGTGAAGATGGAGTCTGAGGTGCGCAGCTCCAGGTGGGGGGCGCTGTGGGGCGCCTCGGGGGGTCTCTCCACCTCATCGTCCTCCTCACAAATCTCCACACTCTTTCTGAAGAAGCGCTTCTCCCGCCTCAATCGTTTCTGGCCAATGTCGGCTGATAAGGATGGCATGGAGAACGAAATCTGTCTGACTGGGTTCTCCTCGCCCTCCTTACTGGCTTCCCCCCCTCCTCCTCCTCCTCCTCCTCCTCCTCCTCCTCCTCCTCCTCCTCCTCCTCCTCCTCCTCCCTCTCCTCCTGTTGCTTTCCTCTCCTGAGTGCTGGAGGAGGGGAAGTCGGCGGGGGTGCTGTGTGTCCTCTCCCTCTGTTGGTCGGCCTTGCCCTCCTGCTTTGTGTCCTCCTCCTTCTGCCCATCAGGTTTCCCCGAGGAGTCCTCGGTGCCTGTGGGCTCTCCTGGGTCAGTAGCCATGGAGAATGGCCTTTCCCACTCCTCCTCCACCTCCTCCAAATCTTTGCTCCACCGTCAGTCCCCGTCTCTCTCTCTTTCTGGGGTCACCCACTCACCCTTCTCGACTGTCAGGCAGTTCTTCCAGTGCTGCAGGTGATTGGAGGCCGTCCGTGGTCAGACTGGTGACCCCCTCCCACTTCTCCTCCTGTCTGCCTGCTTGTCTCCTTTAATACGTTGATTTACAGATGAAACATGAACGTGAGCCCACAGCTGTGAGAGAACAGTTTCCGTCTTCTCTTTCCTCCTCACCATGTCCTACATTTTCTTTATATCCACTGTTAGAAACACACACTAAACTGGGACTTTTTCCTCAAGCTTTTTGGAAACGATGCTGTTTTTGAGTGAATACCTTCAAGTAAACCCTGCAAAACACAAAGAAACATTGCATTAGTTTTTGAATCAGTGTGATGATGTTGCCATATTTAACTATCTTAAGAAAATGCAACTAAGATACTGTACATTTTTGTGAGATGAGATACATTAAGATAGCAGAATTCAGTGGGTCCCCTTTATTTTTCAGGAACAAGACGAACCAACATTTAAGACGTGAGCTTACAGGAATTCTTTACAGCTTAGTAGGAATGTCTAAAAGTGTGTGTAAACTGGAGTGGATGGATTTAAAATGCTTTAAATTCCACTAAGAGTTGTCACTGACTCAACAGCTCTTTCTTGTAAAGCAAACAACTGGTAATACATACAGAGGCATGGTATTACCCTTGAGAATATGAAGTGCTGATTGCCTGCAAAACTTCTGCTAATGCATTTTGAGCAATTAGGCTCACATCCAAATACTGCGAACATTAAAGGAAACATAATGTGAGTAGGTTTCAATGATTGGTGCGGATGTTTCCAGTAATATGAAGTACAAATGTCTTTAAATGGAATTTTCCACAGCTGCTTGCCAAAGTGATCTGAGGTAATTCATTGGGCAATGTTCATTCAAACTCTGTAGTGAAGTCTGGCAGCACAGCTTGTACCCGTATAGGGATTTCCCAAAACCTGTGAAAGGAAAGCAACCACCAGAAAAGCTTCATCTCTGCTATGGGCTAAACTTTGACATTAAAAGAGCCCTCAAAGACTATCTAGCTCGCCTGGTCAACAATTACACTTCATCAATGGCAAAGTGCACGCTAATCAGCGTCTTGTGACTTAACTTGTGTTCAATGGCTCCATTAGTGGACAGAAAGCTGCTGCCGTTAGGAGTATGCGATTCCAAACATTAAATATGGATGATGAACTATGGGCCGGTTGAATGTGAATAATTCATACACAGAGGGATTGTCGGCGTGAAGTGACTACCACACATCTGCAACAAAGGGCTCATACATATCCACAACTATGATTGTGATTATCATCAGCACAGGCAACAGTGTTACTCAGTGCATAGCCAGTCACCCATTCAGAGAGGGTGATAAAAGACCGTTTGAAATTGTCCCGTAGTGTGATATGAATCTGAAGCAGGCGTCCTCTTACATGCCAAAATCCCTGCAATCCTGTTACTCATTCACATTATGGGATTGTGTCTTTCCGATGACAACTTTATCTTAATTGCTCACTCTCCATCTGGGTATGATAGCTCATTTGCACTCTGGCAGCCAATGATCTCTCAATGGATTGGAGCTGTTTAATTAAGACACCTGCCAGCCTAAAGTCACCCTGGTGCCAACTTCTAGAGACGGGGTCAGTCTACTAATAACGGAGGGCAACAAAGCCTTACGTCACTATTTAAGATTAAGCAGCTAGCTGATATGACAGGAGGAGAGCATGCTAATGCTACCAACAACAGAAGCTGAAGTGGAGGAATGCGGCTGTCCTTGGAGAGTAATGATGCAGTCAATGGAAAGGAAGAAGTGCAGTCTGGTTCAGGGTATTAACTCACTTTGCATATTAGTTTACAACTCAACACATATTATTTTACAACTGAGCACGTGGGACGTTCAAGGGCCATTGCTATGGCTTGGGTTACAGCACTCTGAGGTATGGAGCTACCCACGAGGACCACACATGTCTATCCTGTCCCCTGAAATGTGTTCGTCGCTGCCAGACAGGCTCCACCAAAGTGCCAGCAGCAAGTCTAATTTTAATGAGCAAAGCCCACAGTGACCACTGGGGGCTCGTCGAGCGGCTCGCTGAGGCTTTTATCTCTTTTTAAAAAGGCGGCCATTACACGTCACGTCAGGCCTGTTGTCTAGGCTCTTTGCAAATGAGTCTGACGTGCAATGCTCCTGGCTGTCACTCAAATTAAAAACACAACGGGCTGATATCAGACAAACTGCTAAGAGGCGGCTGGAGGAGAATTCCAGTTCAGCAGCATTCCCCAGACGCAGACACTTCCAGAGAAAAATCATTATCGTGCACATGACTAACACGTCAAACTCCACACCCAATAACAAACTGAAACAAAAATATTTATGTTTGAGGTGAAACACATCTAACCAAAACTAAAGGAGTCTCTGTCTGTATATGTCATGTACTGTCTGTCATTAAGTGTTTGTATGTTATGTAATGTATGCACTGTCTGTATGCATGCATGCATGTGTGTGGACGTACGGTTTATTGCTTCGTTTGTCTGCATGTTACATATATTTTATTTCGATTTTGACGAAATTTGGTGATGACGTGTAACAAGTAGGAACACACTACATTTGGAGCTTTGCCAAAACAGTGGGCAGATATATTCATTATTTTTTTTACTTTTTTTAACAGCTTTGGCTGAGCTCCTGCTCTCTTAATGCCTTACTAGTTTGATATGAATTGATTAGTAATATTTATTTCTTCTAATTGCGCTTATATTTCATTATTGTAAACAAGACATGGTACACTCATCCAAAAGGTTATTCCTAATATTGAATTTCCACAGTTTTTTGTAAAAACAACAAAACACGATAAAGATCTCCTTCCATTAGAGACGATTGAGTCAGCCAATGTGTAATTAAATGATTAAACAGTTAATTAAGGATCAACTATCCAAACTACCAGTGGGGACATACTGTAGTACAGTGAGGGTAGAAAGGTAGAGGCTAACAGGATGTGGGAAACAACAGGCGATAAAGAGAGGGAAGTGGCCCTTTAAACAGGAGCTTATTGGCCATTTCCCCAGGGCAAGGAGTTCCCATGAAAGCCAGCACATACCGGACAGAGTTATCATCACAGTACATCAAACACGTTCAACCCCATCACTGTCTCTCACACCCATAGGCAGATACACATTTCAGGCACACACCAGCAGGGTAGAACACACTTTGCATTTCCCTCTCTCTTTCTCTCTCTGTCCACACTCTTTCTATCTTTTATTCACAGACAAAAACACACAAACATCAAAAGCAAACCCTCTCTCGCACCCAAACCCCATGTCCCCTTTCAATGAAAGAATGCCGAAAGGAATTTCCTGACAGCAGGGAAATGACCAAGCGTTGTTGTATATCAAAGTTGAAGATAACAAACCCCAAATCGCAGTGTAAACTGTGACCTCGGCAGCAAAATGATTGCACAGCAAGTTAACATGTCTGAATCGTCATCTGTTCATATTTCTAGCAGAGCTGTGGGGACATGAGAACTGCACATCTGACATGCTGCACACTGCATGCCCTCCAGCCGTCTGAGAGCCTCTTACATGAGCAGAACACCTGCAGATGCCTCACGGATTGAGAAATGTGCAGAGAAAATCACCTTTGCTTTATGAAAGATGTGATTTCTATTCTATTCTCACAACCCGCTGAAAGCCACGTTTGCTTTCGCTAGAACTTTTCGTTCTGTGCTCAAAGTTGTGAGACGAGGAGGCAAAAACAGGCCCTATATTAATACATACACTCTAAAGTGTGCACACAAGACAAACTGAAGTGCACATGCAGAATCGCCTACACAATCTATAACTTAAAACACACAACAAATCTTTGCAACCCTATGTGCACTTTTTGTATCCCTTACTTCATGGAGATACACACATTAATCCCCTGGAACCAAACCGCGCTGAAAAATTAGGCGGGCAGACAAAGGAAGAGCCAGGGGATTCTGTGTGTGTGTGTGTGTGTGTGTGTGTGTGTGTGTGTGTGTGTGTGTGTGTGTGTGTGTGTGTGTGTGTGTGTGTGTGTGTGTGTGTGTGTGTGTGTGTGTGTGTGTGTGTGTGTGTGTGTGTGTGTGTGTGTGTGTGTGTGCGCGTGTGCATAGACAGTGCGGTTTTAGCAATTGAGGGGGACGTGTAGATGAAAAGAGTGAATAAAAGGTGGCGAGGGGGACAGGAAGGGATTGTAGTTGGTGGGAGCAGGCGGACAGCAGAGTTTCAAACAGAGAGAGGGAAGGAGAGATGGAGCGGGGGGGCCGGCGAGTAGAAGGGGTGGGAAAAATGTGTGTGTGAAAGAGAACAAGAGAGAGATAAAGAGAGGGGGGCGGCACAGACAAAAAGTGGGCTGGGGGGATTTTGCCTGATAAAATATGTGCCACTGTTTGTGTGAATGAAAGCAGTGACTATAGCTAAACATTTTGCACCGACAAAAGCTACAGTTGTGGAGAGGAGGAGAGGAGAGGAGGAGAGGAGGAGAGGAGGAGGAGAGGAGGAGAGGAGGAGAGGAGAGGGGAAAGGAAAGGAAAGGAGAGGGGAGGGGAAAGGAAAGGAGAGGAGAGGAGAAGAGAGGACAGGACAGGAAAGGAAAGGAGATTAGGAGAGGAGGAGAGGAAAAGAGGAGATGGAAGGAAAGGAGAGGAGAAGAGAGGAGGAATGCTTTAGTGAATGGAAAAGGTTGAAAACATGAGGTGATTACATTAGCATAGGAATAGTTTCCGTTGGCATGTCCAGTGTCACAACGAGAGCGGGTGCAGAGAGACTGATTATATGAACCTGTTCAGTTACTCTTGCTGCAGTATTGTCCTTATTAGATTAAGGATTTGTGCTGATCTGGGCATAAATTAGGTTTAACTTTATGTTGTTATGCCTTTTGATTTATGGTGCATCTCAGGTGATGTTACAGGGTAGTCCAAAAGTTATGTAAGTAACTAATTACTTTAAGCAGTGAGTAATTTAGTAAAGTAAGGCAACTAGTAGTGTGTAATGTATTACTTTATTTGAGTAACAGCCGCAGCTGCCTAAGATCAAGCAACGTTTTTTGTGAGCCAATTCAGTACATTACATATATTATAAGTCTTAGCTTTTCCATATGTAAATGACATATAATGAGTTGAATTGCAATCGTCTGATTGCAAGATCCAAAATAAGTATAGTTGTATTTCGTATAAAGTTATATGAGTGTACATTTTCAGCAAGTGTAGCAGTTTTTCAGTTAATCAACTGCCAGCTGCAATAGTTTGCATATTATCACCCTTTGGGAAACTTGACTGAGTGAGCTTTATTATGCTAGGCAGGACTTACATTGAGATGTTGTTGCTTTAGTAATGGGGCACCCCTCAGTCATGTTAACTGCCTATAACACACATGTAAGCCTATTTAATGCTACACTTGAATCCACTCTTCTTTCAGGTTTAATCTCAAGGGGATCTAAAGAGGGGATGGAGGCGGAGTGATGTGGGGAAACAAGGCAGAAGTAGCTCAAGGTCTGAGGGCTCCAGCCAAACTTCAAATGGGCTTTATGTCAAGCAGCAACTGTTCTGAAGATCACAGGTCTGCATCTGATCTCTGCAGCTCAGCTGTTGACCGCAGCGGCAGGTAAAACAACAAACAGCACGTTTGTCCAGCGAGGCCGTGTCTAACAGGCAAGACTTCTGGCACAGAGTCACTCCAGGATACTTTACTGTAAAGACGCAGGTGTAAACCTTCAAAGAGCTGCCGCCGTCACGTTGGAAACAGGAGCCTGGTGGGCTCAAGCTTACAGGTCCCCTATTATACTGTTTATCTTCAATATATAACAGGCCTCAGATATATACAAAACATGTCTCTGGAGTGTTTGGCTCCAAATACCGAACAGATCATTGTAGCATCCCATAATCCCCTCTGTTTCAGCCCTGTTTCAAAAGTGCTGATTCTCTGTCTTTTACTTTAGATGAAAATAAGGAGCCCCTCCCCACGGCCCCTCTGAGAGACATTTGGTTCAAAAGAACACAATGGTGCTCTAGGAGGAGATTCAGGAGATAAGGTGGGCGGGGGTACCTTGGTTGGTGATTGGCTAATGGTTACTCAAGCCAAAAAACGTTATGACATCATAAAGTGGCCAAAGTCTGATCAGCTCATTTTCAGACAGGTTTTTATAGAAAAGGATCAGGACAAAAAGAGAGCGAATCTTTGTTCCTGAAACTTTCAGAATCTCTTTACGCAGAGAGGACACATGTTTATGTATAAGAGACATGAAAAAGTGGATTTTTCATAATAGGTGACCTTTAACATGTGTGGCACGAGAACAATTAGTAGCAATGTTCAGAACAAGCGCCATTTGAAATAGACAGACAGAGAGAAGACAATATGAACCCATTAGCTATAATGCCTTAATGAACAGAGCTTAAAAATCACCCATTAAATTCTAAATCCAGGACAGTGTATGTGCAATTGTACAGGAAAAGATCATGCAAATGAACTGCTCGGACTGCGCCTCCTACTCATGTATTGCACGAGTTTCTTCATCACAAGTTGCTTCACTGTGTGTCTTCTAACTTTAGGTGGCATTCTGAAATCGGATGAAAAACCTCCAAAGATGGAGCACTAGAATCAAACACACAACTATTGTTCTCTTCCCATTTGGGGAAACTCAAGGCTGAAACACAAGAAGGACTTTTGTCCAATCCAGGTCAAGCATGGGAGAGTGTAGGTAGCACACACAGAGCACTGTTCACTGGGGGAGAGAGACAGGGGGATACGTGTTATCTAACCCCCATTTTTGTTCTCTTTTATTCCCCTCAGCGAGCACATCCCACACCAAAGGACTCCTCTAATCCAGGTGAGAGAACGGCTACTTAATCAGCCAATGATGAATAAGGATTACATGTTACTAAAGTAGCTTACTACTGCTGGAGGTCATATCAAGAACTGAGCCTCTTTGCAAATGCTCTACAAACGGTAATGGATGATGCAATAGTCAAATATCAGCAAAGAGTTGAAGATATTTAACAGCTGTCAGCCTTCCTAAAGACCGGAAGCATCCTACATAGTAGTTTGAACACACCACTATCACTCCCAGTGGGACTAACAGTGTTTTAGGAGGGAATGCTTGATGATATACATCATTTATAGATAACATAACAATTTGTATATTATATTACTTGTTAAATAGAAACAGGGGTAGTTGGCATGGGGATTTTTAGTGATTATCTGACAAAAATCCTCTGAGCAAAGAACCCATCATGCAACGGGTCATGCAGTATTCCTGAAGCAAAATGCAATAAAATGTATGTTATTTATATGCTACAGTATATAGTCTATGACACAGTGATGCCTGGATGTGCAAGCAACCATGAAGTGCATCTATTGGCTAGCTGGTAGCTCAGCTGACTTTTTAGAAACGCCATGCCAGGCACAAAGTACAGTCACCATACAAGACAGTAGAGATGTCTCACGCACCACAAATCAAACATCCCCAAAACCTCCGAGCAATAATGTCTCTGATCATTATTGCAATGAGATAAACATGTGCAGTCTGAGGGAGTCTGAGGGCCTGACAGGGGAGTTTGCCTGCAGGTCTGCACTTGACTTCAGTGTTTTAAAAACACACAGCATAATTAGATACAGAACAAAAAGCAGCCACATGAGAGGATAAATACCTAACACGCTATCATGAACAAGCATACAAAATAACGCCTTACTGGGGAGCCACAGTAAAATAACGAGTATTACTACATGCATTGTAAATTAAAATAACAACAAACATCACTCACCCGAATGTACCATGGTAGCTCGTCGGTCCAGGGATATATTTATTTAAAAAACGAGCTATTGAGCACCGGTAGCTAGGATTTCTTATTATTCCTGTAGCTTTTTACTAATTACACGACTTTACACTGGGCTTTCTGCCTACAAAATATGATTTACAACCACTGAAAAAATACATTTACAAAAAAAAGCTTTAGAAAAAGAAGTCCGTCTTTTATTCTGTTCACATTTTGTACGCGTTGTTGCGGTGCGGTCGGCTTGGTCAGTCCCCGGCGGAGTCGTCGAGCCTCGGTCTGGGAGCAGGCGGTGAGCACTTGGTGTACCGATTCAGACGATGTTGGCCGGTGTTGCTTTATGGATCTTTACCACTCGTTATTCGTTTAAACGGCTCCGAGTTGTGCGCCTGGCCATTCATGTGCACCCGAATAATATCAGTAACTTATGTACATAATTTACAACGCGCGACTCCAGCGGCCTTCAGCAGGTTCGCGTGTGTAGTGAGCGCGCTGCTGCTGCTGCTGCTGCTGCCTGTTCTCACTTGCTCCTCATCATCCTGAGACTGAGCACACGCTGAGATCACTCCGCCACAAGAGGGCGCTGCTGCTGCTGCGCGGTTCAATCATGGGTTATTTCCACGGCTTCTGAGACTCTAATGCTGCATTCACATGCTCCTCGTAAACTTCAGTTTCAGCACAGCAGCCACGCAAACATTGATGATTGTAACATTAGACCAATAGGATGAAGTGAATAATAAAATAAAATAAACAATAAAAACCGAGAAAATAAATAAGAGATATAGAGAAAATTAATAAGATTTAACAGCAGTGATTACAAAAATATTGTTAAGCATTATTATTTTTCTCACTTTAACCCTCCTGCTATAACCCCATTTAGTGTTTAACATTTCAAGTGCTTAACATCATATATTTATTTGATATTTCATGTTTTTTTCTGATTTAATGGGTACATCTGGGCAAACGTAAAGTTTACATGATATTGTTGAAAGCATTGTGCATGTGTTGTAGTCAGGGCCGGTTCTAACCAATTTGCTGCCCTAGGCGAGATTTTAGCTGGCGCCCCCCCCCCCCCCCCGCCAGAAAATCGAACAAATAAAAGTATCCAAGGAATACACAATAGAATATATAAAAAATAAATGAAAAATCTCTACAAAAGACCAATGCACTACAAAAACAGAAACGTATTGACATAGGTCATATACATCAAAAAGGCTTCAAATGTATTCAGTATTATATGAACATGTTTTAATTGGGGTGAGGACATCACATCCTCTAGGGGGGTCCAGGTGTATGCCCCCCCGGGAAGAAATGTTTGAACATTTAAAGTAACATGCTTCAATCTGGTGCACTTATGGCGCATTTCCACTGCAGCGGGTAGCCCCGTTTAAGCGTCCTTAACCGTCCTCAAGCGGCCAGGCCAGTTTTTGGTGGCCTTTCCATATAGCCTAGTACCAGCTAGCGGGTACTTTTTCCCTCTTTTTCCGGCCCCATAAAATCGTGGTTCTATCAGACCAGGGCCAGGGCTGAACTAGTGACGTCAACACTCTCGACTGCTGATTGGTCAGAGAGAATCGTCACAAGATCGCGCGCGAGTTCATCCCTAGCGTCGCATATATATTTAGAAGCAAGCTTGCAGCATTTTTATAAACAGCATTTTATAAACGGATGAGCTACAAAAATGGCTACGTCTAATAAGAAAAGCACACCGTGGTCGACCGAGGAGGTGACGACGTTCCTACATCTCATTGGGGATGATCAAATCCAGCGGGAGCTCGACGGAACAACTCGAAATGTGAACAAAAACAAAGCCGATCGCCCCGCCTACACTGCGTTGATACCCCAGGTCCTAAACTGTAATGGAAATGCGCCACGGCCTCGGACGGCCAGCGAGGCAGCCCGAGGCCTGAGCGAGGACGCTTAGGGACGCTTAAACGGGGCTACCCCGTTGCAGTGGAATATCGCCATTAGAGCACACATTACTAGAGACCTGATCTAGGGGGTACGCCGGTACAACTCTAACGGCCGTCCACACAGCGGCGTGCGTTGAAGCTTCCCGGCGGGCGTGTCTGAAACTCAACCAACCATGAATCTCCCGCCCCTGACTTACAAGCAGCGGTTTGATTGTCTAGAGCTTGTACTGTCATATGATTCGATTGGCTGACGCTTCTGCCGTGGCTTCAAAACTTGAACATTGCTCAACTTTTGCAGCGAGCCACGCCAGCAAAGTGACGTCACCCCATTCAAAGTGAATGGTGAAGCTTGCAACGCACGCCGCTGTGTGTACGGGCCGTAAAACACCCATATGAAAAAGATTGGTTTACTAATATATAATCAATCAATAATAATAATCAAATAAGTATGTGAACATAACCAATAACCTACCATAGCCAATAGCAAATAAATGCAACTTATTTTATTTTTGTTGTTCATTCATATCTTATTTTACCTAGTTAACATTTATTTATGCATATTTTTGTATCTCTCAAGTTTTAAACGATATTTTTGGTTTACTGTCCTATAGTATACATTGAAATGATTTCAAACCTGTTTACCCCAATAATTATAAAAGAGTGCCTTGGAAATATTTGTTTACATAAATTGCATTTATCTCTCTCGCTCGATCCCACACCCACTTTGGCTGTGAGCTGCGGACGCCTGATAAGCCAACACCCCCCACTTTCTAGCGCCCATCGTACGGGGCAAATGAAAAGTGTAACCGGGGTGAAAAGGGTGTTACCTTGACTTAATTATGAATGTTGTTACATCAAGGCCGAAAATTAGGATGAGCGCAAACAGTCAAAATGTTTTTTTCCCTCCCAGAGCTGCCAGCGCCCTAGGCAACCGCCTATGTCGCCTATGCCAAGAACCGGCCCTGGTTGTAGTGTCCTTTGGTGTCATATATTGTTTTAGTTGTAAAAACATGAAATATGCATTTACATTTAATGTACATTTCTTTAGGTTGTTTGTTACGTTTTCTTTATTGAGATATGTTGGAATATAAAGTACCTGACTATAAAGTTGTAAAGTAATTTCTAAAGTTGTAAAATAAATTAAATTACAATCATTTTCTCAAGGTTGTTTTCAAATGAACTCCAATAATTAAAAATATAAGTCAATTTAGGGCGAAAAAGAGGGTGAATGTCTTTAATATAAGAAATAAAGTAATTACATAACTACAGTAAGTCAATGTTTTACTTTGATTGGGCCTACTTGTATTTTGTATATAAAGCATGTCTCAAAAATAAGGATGTTGTTGATCAGAAAGTCATTATTTGCTGAGTCCATAAATAGAGGAACATTTTTGACAAAGTCAGTCATGTAAATCAAGACATACATATTCAGAATTAATACATACAAAAATAAATGATCCATAGTTTCAGTATCCTCCCAAAATACAATTATTGGTTTCAAGTCGTTTTAACAAAATTTCACGGGATGGATACACTCTAAATTGTTTGTTTTCTTTTGCTTTTTGAGTTACGGGTAGCTGTTAAATCTGAACAAGCAATTAGCAGTATTCTATTATGTAAGGAAATACATGTTATCTTGTTATCTTAGTAAAGTAAAGAAATCAAGATAATCTTAGCAATAAACTACATCATTATTCGACACTTAATATAACTCGTGGTACCTCGTCCTTTAAACATGATATAACCACGATATAACCCACAGTCCTTGAGAACACTGAACTCGTTCGTAAATACACCGCTTAAAATCCCCATTTGTTTAACAACACTTGAAGGCCCCATAACAGATTTCAATGATTTCAATAGAACAATTAAATGAATCGTGTTTTAATGACAGAAGTATGTTACAACCGACAGATTCAACGTGCAACACGACCCTGTGCTGCCCATGAACCAACCGTCAAACCTGAAATGTTCTACATTCAGTCCGCGGTGTTTATCAGCAGGCCATATGCTTCGAGAAGCAAATGCCTTGAGCGTAATGAACTGAGTAACCCCAGTCAGACTTTGTCTTCTGTCGACCTCTGGTGGACTTCTTCAAGTATGTGAATTGTATTCAGGTGCAATGAAAACACATGGAATATTGTGACACTTTTATTCATCACCATTACTGTCACAATATAGATACATAATATGATGCTTTTTAGAAAAACTCTTTAAAATTGGAGGTAACATAATTCAGACAAAGGCGTGTAAAATGGACTTCTAACCATACAAAAAAATAATATGTATTACTATACATTTCCTTCCTTGTTAGGCTTGCAAGATGCCAAGGGGATACATTTAACATAAAAAAACGACATACATAATCACTCATAATTATAGGTTGAATCTTTAAACAAAGCACTTGGAAGATGCTGACAGGCCTGAGACAACATTAAAACCATGGGCCGTGTTAAGATGAACCCACAATATTAATCAGTTTTCTAATAAAGTATTAAAATAAATAGTTTTACCAATGAAAATTGACGTAGGCCAAATGTTTCTGAATAAACTGCAGTGTGTCAAGTCCTTAGTAAACAATGGCCGTTAGTACAAGGAATAACAATATCACTGAATTATGTATCACAGGATGAATATATATTAACAGATTTAAATATAAAATCTGCCTACAGACCTAGTGCTTTGTAGGACATGTAAACTACAAGTGTACCTCTTTTATGTGTTTTCTGTGTTTGTAGGGATTAGGTCTCCAAAAGGTCTTAGTGAAAAGTATTTTTCCTTCTGAGCATCAAATGTCCTGCACAGAATATTGACACCCGACAGAGGAAATATGTCCATTTCCTTCAAATGGCTTTGGAAGACCTACCCCAGCTGTTTTCATCCACTCAACACCATTACCCTTTGGTCACCAAACATTTGGTCTTTCAAGTTTCCCTTAACAGTTTTTACTTGTTTCTACAACATTACTGCAGCTCAAAAGTGTCTCACAAAGCGTAATGCACAAATCCTCTATAACAAGTTCCAGCAATTTTAAATATATCAAGTCCCAAGACAATCATTGCAGTCAACTCATGCATATGCCACGAGAGGGGAAAACAAATGCAGTTTGTGGTCCTGATCTTGGATGGTTTCAATCTTTCAGTGTTTTCCAATCATCTGGATCAACTGCAGCCACATCAGGTGTTACTTTACTTTATGTGAGCGGGTATTCGTTGGGATTATCCTTCCAAAGGTGGTCGCAAAGGAATACAGCCATCCATCTCCAGAGACTCGGGCCAGCCTTCGTACTTGTTGCTGCTCTTAGTGTTCTTCATTCGCTAATGTGAACAGCCATAGGCAAACAGAAATCGTGTCAACAAAACAGACTGGGATTCACCAAACAAGTTTAAATAAATATACAAGTGTGTTCAAATAAATAATTACTACCATATAACATGTGTTGGACTTGTTGCAATATATAGTATCTACAGTGTACATTACCACTAGTTTTTAACAGTACTTTTGCTACCCTTTATGCAGCTTTCAAATCAGTGTTAATTGTAAATGTGTTATTTCCTCAGTCCTGTATTGACAGAGACATTTCACAGCTGCATACTATGTTGCTTTTCTGTAGAACTAAAGGGAATGGATCCTCAAGTGGGAGTATTCAGCTTTGTCTGTCATTATAGCACACATTGACACATTATTTGCTTAAATGTCTCTACAGTACCATCAACACTAATGAATCACAGCCATATTAAAAAGGTGTCACATTTTCCATTAAGGGGATCCCCTCTTGGTTCATGGGAATATCCCCTCCTGTTGTACTGCATTTAATTGAATGGCCTGTATCACACTTGTACCTGAGTAACAGAACCTGATAAATGTTGTCTGGCGAGTCATTTTGCATTGTTCTTTATACAATGACACATAACACATTTTACACCGTTACATCAAAAAGGAGCTGATGATTCCTACACTTAGCCTCTGTTCAGCATTGATAGTAACGTACCTGCTCAAACGGACTCTTATTCTCAATGCCCTTGGCTCCAACAAAAACCCAGCTGTCTCTGAAGGCCAGCTCCTTCACTGCCGTGCTCCCAAGCTCCTCAAACAGTCGCCGGGACTCATCGTTCATCCTGACAAATGAAGATAAAGAAGAAGGTTAAAAGAAAAGTTTGGATGTTTTAAAGGGGGGTTGAATGAGATAGTCTTTGAATGTGTGGCAAGAGCAAAGATAACAGCTTCAGTTACAGAAACAACAGCCTGTAGCCTGACCAACGTTTTTAAAATGTGCTAAATATAGCTTACACTTCAACTGATATTGATTTGTTTGCCTCTCTTTTAGAAATTAGAAGAAGACATACTTTATTAATCTCCAACAGGGAAATTACTTATTCAACTCTGATGTTTTACACACATTACACATAGGGTTGATATACATGAACATGCACAAACAGAACCACAAGAAAGATGGGAGAGGTGGCAGAGCATGGGGGGGCAGCCAGTGAGCTGGTTCTGCCTTGCTCAAGGGCACCTCGGCAGTGTCCAGGAGGTGAACTGGCACTTCTCCAGCTATCAGTCCACACTCCGTATTTTTTTGGTCCGATCCTGACGTGGACCGGCAACCCTTCTGTACTCAGGCCTTGTCCTTACAGACTGAGCCACTAAATCACATTTTGGTGACAGCCCCATTACAGCAGGAAATTGCTTTGTATCTGTGCAGTAACTCCTGGCACGCTGACCACCATCTAATGTTGGTACTAGTGTTGCACGGTGTACCGATACTTGAAAGGTACCGCGATACCCTGCCGTTAAAAACTGTACGATTCCTCCGTTTCATTAGTATCGGTACTTTAAGAATGACGGGGAAAAGTACTCCGGTGAGAAAGCGCTGTTTTAATAAGAGCCGTGTGTGTTCAGCGCTCTGCTTCCACTCCCTGCACTGCAGCCGTCCCTGGCGTCCCTACCCTCTCAAGCACGTTCTAAGTCCCTCCCCTCTCTCGTGCATTCGGCCACGCGCTAGCTGCCAGAGCATTTGAGAAAACGAGAAGCATGGCTGCAAGTGGGAGTGTCAAGTCCTTCAGGTTTTTGGCCTGTACCAGTGCTTTAGCCTGACTTGAGAGGCTGGAGGGCAACAGAGGACGCTTGGACAACTCAGATTTTGTTCTTTTTGTCTATATTTATTTAAGACAGCTCCAAGAATTCATCAGGTTGAAAACCTTCAAAACACAAAGTACAAACAAATGTTAGCACACATGCTACACAAATTACACATATTTTGCAGGCCTCACTGCATTCTCAATAATAATAATAATAATAGCAACACAAACCATGTTTTAATTAAAAGGATAACTTGTTATTTTAAAACCACATCATTAACTTAAATGAATTAATAAGAGTGTTTCTCTCCTTGGAGACAAGCACCAGAGAAAACCTCATCTGAACACCTGCGCTGTAATTACACAGCAAACAAACGGAGCACAGGCAGACCGCGCTGCGTAAAAAGCAGTCGATTGCGCAACAGCACTCTCGCAAAGTGAGGCAACAGATCAAGTAAATAAACCACAATAAACACAATAAACACCGGAGAAACATACCAACGGCGTCTCCGGAGCCTCACACACACTGTCGCCTGGTTCTCCCTCCGTGGCTTTGGGAACAAGAGACCGGCCACCACAAACTACGCCCCTTATGTTGCCGTGTTACCGGAAGCGGCATTCATATTTTTTCAATACAGCTCACTTATAAAAGGTAGCCTTGGTCCAAAATAAAACGAATACCCTCTCTTGGTATTGAACAATACTATAATAATAATACTCTAAATGAAACCACATCATTATTTATTAGTCTGTTTTTCACAGATATTACTTTTTGACTTTCGTCTCGACAGGGAGTGCAACTTGCGCTGCGCCTCGGCTTGTTGACAAAAAAGACGCCAGAAGCGAAATGTGGAAGTATTTGAGCTATATCTCTGACAGTGAGGGCAAGCCTACGGACACCACGAGGCCTGTCTGTCAGACATGTTTTAGATCCCTGCAAACCAAGGGAGCCAACACATCAGACTTGGCTAAGCACCCGCCGACCGGAATCCAGAGCTGTTTAAAGAATTTAAAGACAGACAGGTTAGCGAATGTGATAGATAACATAATCACATCATGCTCAAGCCCATGCCCTGAAATCTAAGTCAAACAAGTGTAATTTATTTTGTGACAAACGAACGTTTTCGTAGTTTGACGAGGCAATTAATGGCAATGATAACTGTCTAATATGGCTATCTTTTTAGCTAACTCAATGTGGCTAACATCTGCAATATACATTTTGTCAATAATTATTTATATTACTGTACTATTACATGTTAATAAAATAAAATGTTATATTTTATAAAACAAAAAAGTAGTTTTGATGCTTAATTTTATTTAATACGAATTATTGTCATTTATTGTTCTCATTGTTTAAAAGTTTGTGTTATGGTTATGGTGTGAAATAAAGCACAATAATTACATTTAAGACTGTTTCCCTTTTTTTAAGAAAAGTATCGAAAAAGAATCGGAATCGCAATTCTTGACTTGGTATCGGTATCGAAACCAAAATGTTGGTATCGTGACAACACTAGTTGGTACCACGGATAGTATAGCGACAGCAGGAAACAAACAAAGTCGCTGAGAGGCTGAGGCCGGGCATGTTTGCTACTGTATGACACGCTACAAAAAGCACTTGCTGAGATCAAAACTCTGTTGAATAATAACGTAGTTTAATGAAAACTGGGAGGATCAACTTATTTTCCGTAGACAAAGACATTGTTATAATAATCAAAGCAATCCTTAAACTTGCGGTCAACAAAAAGTACAACGACCCCGAGTCACCCTCTCTTCCACACACACCGCCCATAACCATGTGACCCAAAGCAACCAACCCATTGCGATCAAACAAATATCTTATACAAATATAAACCATTGCCCAAATATAAACCATTGCCCAAATATGAAACTAGTACAAAACAAAATGTGTATATCAAAATCAATGCATTACTATGTACGTTTCATGGCTCCTACAGATAGGTACCTCGTATAATCCCGTTGACTGAGGTGTGGCTGTTCATCTAAGCAAAAAGCTTAGTGGGATCTTTTTGGGTTTATATATACAGTCTATGGTTTGAACCATAGAGGTTTGAACACAGCCTTGGAGTTGAATCTTTCTAATTCAACTACTGAAATGTTTTTACACCTCAAGGCTTTTTGAGAGTAACGGAGGGATCAACGATCGTGCTCATTTTATAAACACAAAATGAATTAGGGTTCACAAATAACCCATTTACCAGACATAATGCAATATTAAAAATAACATTCTTGACACAAGGGCACATGATTACCCACAGGGCATTTTGTCAAATAGAAATGTGTGACTGCTCATCTGACCTCCTTTGGTGCCAATTTGAGCTTTTGCTTTTCCCAGCAAATGTTTTAGAGACCTATTTCCTAAATGCACATTACTGTTTTGTAGGATGTCCCCATGTTTCCCAAATGTAATGGGTTCTTCCTTGGCCCCTCCAACCCCCTCTTATCAAGTGTCATGATGAATATAAGAGCAGTAGTTATTCTGTAACACTGCTGACAGACTAAACAATCAAAGGGAACCTTCAACATAACCTCCGTGGTGGAGTTAACAATTATATTCTCTGTAGCAATTCAATGCGAATCATTTATATATCAAAATATTTTCAAGTAATAACATGGAGTATCCATAAGCTACAGCTGACAATTTTGTCTATGAAACTCACTTTGCAGTGCATGAGGAAAACAAGAGAGCTGTTAGATAGGAACAGAGAGCCAACATGGATTCTTACTTTGTAGCTGCATCATCAAAGGAAGCCACAAACACGAGGGTTCCTTCATGAAGAGGCCGAAGATACTTCAACAGGTCCGAAATATCTGAGAACAAACATCAATCAGATGAGCCATGAACTGTGGTTTATAGCTTGGTATTGCCAAGCCATATGTACCACATGTGAAATATGAACGTTACATTAATGTCTGGTTTTCATTAATGTCTGGTTTTCATTAATGTCTGGTTTTCATTACCTCCTGCCCACATATCAAAACTCTTTGTGTCCAAGAGCTCTCCCGTCACCCCTGGTGCAGAAGACACAAGTTAAATGCTATAATAATTGTACAGAAGCTTCAAATATTAACTCAACATAGTCAGTTCAAAAGATGGATGAGGACACTCTTACCATTAACTAGAGCGATGTTTAGTCCTCTGCCAACGTTGTTCTTCACACTGCTCACTAACCTGTGAGACAGAAACAGGAAAGGTTGAAACAGTGGCTAAAGGACCAAAGGAGAATAATACCTTGCCTAGCGCATACACATAAATGTACACACTAATACACAATTGAGAAACAACCACAAATATAATAGGAACCAGGACTGGAGACAAAAACAAAGAAAAGGGGGCCAGACTGAAAGAATACTTGCATTCATCTCCCAGACAGGCTGGAGCTCTGGTTATGAAAGCACAGAGAGAAAGGGTAGAGTGTGAAACCAAACAAAAAGAACGAAAAAGACAGACAGCAGGGGGGACAAAGACATAGATGGACAGAAAGACACTGGTAAGCAGGGAATCTCACATCTTGTCCTCCAAGCAGATCTTGGGCCCAATGACGTTGGCAGCACCAGACACCAGGCGGAACGCCAAATGTTTTGCGGGACAGGGGGCTGATAGTCCACATTTATACTTCCGAGGGCGCGATTCAGCTAGAAATATGAAACATTAGTCAGTGGTGATAAGGAGAATTCAAAAACATTATCATGATCATACTTGACGGGTCAAAGTCATTAAATGTGATTAACTGCTTTCTTACTTACCAGCTGTTGGCTTCTCGCTTGCACCTGTAACACAAAATAAATACAAATGTCACACTCAAATGAAATATTTTAAATCTCCAAAAAAAGGCTTTCTTGGATCTGAGTATATTTCATATATAGATAAACCCTTCTAACCTGTCTTTAGGTTGCTAATATCAATTTGTACCTAAAATAAATGAAAAAGGCCCATCACTGTTTCCCAGAGCTAAATGCAATGTTAAAAATTCAAAATAAATTCAATGTTCAATTCTTCAAAACAGAGCAACTCCACAAAGCCTCACATTAAGCTGTTACATCCAGTGAGCAGTAGCCAGTAGTGCTTGATAGATTGTTTGTAACTAATATTTGTATTAATCATTGAATTGTTTCAGAACAACTTCTTATACCAGTGAAGAAACTGCGCATGGATGAGCCGCTCTCCCCTCCGAATAAGGAGTTTGCCAGCAGCCAGGTGAGGCCCACCAGGAGCAGCACAGCCACAGCTCTCAGGGGCCCTGCAGAGAAACAGGAAACACCGGTTGAGGCCACGTGCATAAGAAAACAACTCGATCAAACAGTTTAAAGTTAGAATTGGCTTTTTTTTTATAAAAAAGAAATGCAAAAACTAAAACTGACCTGTTAGTCTCATGATTCACCGTCTCATAGACCTAGACAGGGAATTTAAAAAAAAAAGAATATATTAAGTAGATAATGACATTTTTCAAAACACTTTGATTATCAAAATATTTTCCATTTGTCATGACAGGCGTTTAAATACAAATCAGGACAAGAAACTAATCACAAATACAATACAATAAGGGATGATTAATCTTATTGTTTGAAATAATGGAATAATACCATTTCATTGTGTAAATTGTTCTTGATTTAAGACACTTTAAAGAGTTTATTATAAGTAAAATATTGAAGGAAAAGAGTGGTATTCTTTAACCAAAACGGTAGATATAAATAATAAACGAAACCCTATAAATAATAACATAAATCACAATTGTGGGGTGATTTTTTCAAATGAGAATGACAACTAACGGAAAGCTTTACATTTTCCATTGTGGCAATGCAAGATGGCTATGCAGAGATGGCGTTTGAAGTAACAAACCAAAAAGGCAACACATGATAACCCTTTGACAACATACTTAATCACTTATATCAAATTACTTAAAAGACACGACATATTTTACCTGGTGTATCCACGCTTGAGGCCAATGTTGCCTTTTCTTTTCACCTCTGTAGTCTGTAATGAACGGTGAAGAGGAGCTGTTGCTCTTGCCTCTCGGGACTTTGCCTATTTCTTGCGCTGTTTCCTCATTGAAGCGCCTTTGGTATAAAACACCTCTAAACAAGAAGACAGGCTAAAGTCAAAACGTCTAGTCAACTATAAAGACAACTCCTACTTATCCGCTTTTGGCAAACATGGAACAAAATGCTGGTTTGTTGGTGTCTTCCGGATATATTGCCAACCCAACCCCCAGTCAGTCCCAGGCGGAGCGCACGGAGTCTGCGCGCAGGGATTCTTCTTCTGCTCCTTCTGAGTTGCCAAACTAGACCCTGCAATAACGCATTGTGCCCTCTAACGTTACTGTTTGTTAAATTCACATTTTTATATATTTATTCACAGATTAATGTTGTGCATGAATTACACCAGTTTCTTTATTTCAGTCGAGTTATTCAGGTTGAGTAATTAGCGCAGAGAAAACTGAGTATAGGTCCCTGAACAACTTATTTCGTTAAATGGAGCGAGCTTAAGTTTCACTTTCGATTGCATGATATAACCCAGATAAACACCTTCATCACACATGTTGCCTTGTTTGTACAATTTTCAGGCGATTTGTAAAAAACGATGTGTTTTTGGATATTTGTGGAGTTAGGTGGTCCGCGAGTGTTTTTTTATTGGTTAAGTGGTCCTTGGTATGAAAAAGTTTGAGAAACACTGATCTATAGCTAAATGTGCACATGACCTTCATTCTTGTTGAAAAATTATTTTTGAAGATTTATTTTTTGCAAAGTTGTTTACGTGACCAAAATACTTATTATTTAACATTATCTATATTTTTCATTATTATTTTAACAGATCTTTATTGAAGATTGACTCCCTCCTTGTCACGATATAATGTAATAAATACATATTTACAATTATTTATAAAAAAAAAAAATATATATATATATATATATATTTACAATTATTTAAAAAAAACTTCCTCATTCACTTGTATTATTTGAAAAGTGTTCTTAGTTAAATATCAAGTGATTTGTGGAGAAATATTTAGTTCCTTAATACTTTGATTTGTGCCCTGTTGTTGCCCCTCTTATTATTATTATATTATAATTGTCCTTGACACAATTAAACACGTTTTTTTTTCAGATGACCTTCGTATTGTTTTATTTAATTTGTATGTGAGACATGTATGATCTTTATTGTGGGTTAAAAAAATTAAAACCCGTAAAAACAATAACATTGTAACTATCGCGCGAGCACAAGCCTAATCTCGTTCAAGCGACCACTGCTTCAGAATCAAGATGGCTGCCCACAGTGCTGTGCTCTCCATGTCCAAAATCTTTAATCCTTTCTGGGGTGGACGCTTCGGAAACACGGTTAAAGTAAGACAAGACACATCGCTGTTGTCACATCAGTTGCAAACGTTGGTGTTTTTCAGCTCTGTGTGAGAGTGTTGTTATTCTACTCTTAGACTATTTTGTCTGAAGACAAGGTCATATGCTAAAAATCATAACGTTATAGCATGCTTCTTTGACATAATTTAAATTGCACATATTGAAGAGTGTGTTGCATTACAGTTGTGCTAAATAACGCAGACCCTCTGATAATGAAATGCATCTCTCTTTTTCTGTATTTCAGGTATTTGGGACAACTCTGACAAGTCACAGGAATAGGAGCTCACGTAATGTGAGTAAATCAGATTGTATCTGTGGGGTTTAATCTTATTAGAATGAGTAGATGTGATTTTACCCATTTAAATATAAATTAATAAGTAATTCAATAAAAATCACCACTGCTCATTATACTGTATTTCCCAGCTTTATGGCTTTGGGTTAACTTTGGGAGTAGTAAGGTACCCCTGGTAGATGTTTTGGGGGGTGCTACATATATCTCTCTTGGGGGAGGATGGTTATGATGCCTCCTTACTACCTGGATTCTTTTATGTGGCTTCCAAACTTAACTTTCTCTCTTTTCTGCTTTCCTTGGTGTCCATTTTCAACAACAGGGAGACAACATTGTAAGTAACTGACTCCGATGTGTTTGACTAAACATCATTTCATGACTTCACAAACAACACACACCATTACATTTCTCATTCTAGGGCTGTAGGAAAACAAATCTATAATCTGAAATAACACAACAACTGTTGTCATTATTGCTGCTTATATTACTGCATGTCTTGTCTGCATGTCATGGATGCAGATGTCAAACAAACACTGACTATATCTGTCTTAGTAGTTCCATTATTATCTTAGTTTAATAACAAGATCGTTCTTTACTCGCAATATAAAAAATCAGCAAATGCAGCAATGTGATGGCAACGACAACAAAGTGATATATTGCCGAGCCCTAGATAACACTATCAACGTATTACTGCTTAACATTACTGTCACACATCACGTCCTTGGTGCTTTGCTTTGCTGAACCGTACTGGAGATTTTGCATTTTCTTGCCCAATAATTCATTATCCAACATTCAAGTTATTTAATAACATATGAACAACAACAACAACAACAGAGAAGCAGTTGTTAGCAATTACCTATAGATTATGTAAATTGTCAACACATACCAAAGTAAGCCACTATTTGTTTCTTTTCACTAAAGTATGAAATCTATGGAAAGGTTTATATTATACTGTTGTTAGTTTGAAAGTGAAAGTTTGATAATCAATCTTAACATAGTGTATCATAGTAACTTGGGATGTGCATGATAAGTCGATTAAACATTGCTATCCTTAACTTATTATAAAAACTATTGTCTTTTTAATATACTTCACATGTAAACATCATATTGACATAATTTGCACTGAAATCAAATGCTGTGTCTTTGTATTTTAATAAAAAAGAAAACAAGAGCATTTGTTTGATACAAGTAGCTGTTCGTTAACAGTGCCTATTTTAAATGGACAATATTCTGGAAAATGTTAAACAATATAGATGATATTGGGCACATTTAAACTGTTTTCTTACTTTTAGGCTAGTGGACTAGTCTTTTATTCTGAACATCAGGGAACAGTATGAACACCCACAATGTGTTATTATACAGCAACATACAGGTGATTGTAGTTGGGTAAAAACAAACAGTTTGGTCCTTTTTAAGTTCAGTTAATAATATATAACATGCCAATGTTTCAGCCCCCTCCTGCAAAGTATGGAGGCAGACACACTGTGACCTTGATACCTGGAGATGGAATTGGCCCAGACCTGCTCAATCATGTCAGAGAGGTTTTCAGGTTGGTTCGATTTAAACTAAATCCTCTCCAAAGTGTTGACTACTGCCTGCTGATATTGCCTTACTATGTGGTTGTTTGTACTCGTGCTATAGGTTTAGCTGCGTCCCGGTGGACTTCGAGGTGGTTCATGTCAACTCTGCCGATGAGTCGGAGGATGATATCAACAATGCCATCATGGCCATTCGCCGTAATGGTGTTGCCCTCAAAGGCAAGCAAACCCCTTTGTTTCTGTGTCACAAGCACAGCTTTGAGAAGCATGCAGTTTATAATAAGACCGGGACACTAAAGTTTAACTGACATTTCTCAACTCTCCTGATAGGTAACATTGAAACCATACACACCATGGCACCATCTGTCAAATCCAGAAATAATCTCCTACGGTAAGAGCTTTAATGAAATATTCCCCTGATATAGGCTCTCTTTTGTCCCATGGCTTACATTTGTTCCATCATTTGGTCCTTTCTGTCTGGTAATGTCAGTTGGCACATTATTTACTCCTGACACCCACACCCTCCCCCTCTTTTTCTGTGTATCAACAGCACAAACTTAGACCTGTATGCCAATGTGATGCACTGCCAGTCCCTCCCCGCAGTCCAGACTCGCCACAAGAACATCGACATCATGATCATCAGGGAGAACACGGAGGGAGAGTACAGCAGTCTGGAGCACGAGGTCAGACATAACTGAAGCACGCTTAGGTTTTTGTGTATTCTTGTAAAAGCCACTATAAAAGTGGCGGCGCGTGAGGCTCAGGTTTGGGAAGGCTACTTTTTTTACCTGACGCTGCCCGCCCCCGGCGTCTATGGAAAAGAGATCAACTCAGTGAAAGCACCGCCTGCTGACCAATCAGAGCTCAGTGTGCGGAGTTTGAATCTATCAAGTCATATTCATAGGTCATATTACAGGATAAAGGAAATACAGTTTAAACTGCCGTATGCAGAGAAGACGCCGACGTGTCGCACTTATCATTCATATCACACTGATATCACATCATCAATCAGATCATCGATCATAATATCACAATATGTCCTTATCTGAGTCAGCTTCTCGAGCCGTATCTGGCCGTGCATCACTTACAGTGTCACATACTGTATGCAGACGTATTATTTTAAGCAACACATTAAGTTGACGAAACACTCAACTCAAATGTAATTAAACTCTGATCCAGTGATATCATAAACCTGTTGTACGCATTCAAACACTCTGTAGTTTATTTATTTTTTAACCAGTTGTTCTATATTCACCTTGCAGGTGCAGCTATGTGGCTTGTATCCTGGATTATATGTTTAAGTCATGGATGTTTAAAGTTCATATTTGTCTAATATTAGTTTACTTTTCATTAATGAAGTATGACGCTGCGCTGTCAATACATTTGTCAAATGTAGCTAACCCCGCCCCTTTCACGTGAACGCGCTCTCAGCTGGAGAGAGAAACCCTGGCTTGATTTACCGAGTTGATAACCAGCGTCGTAGGACCGCTTAGCGAGATCTCGATTGTTATAGGGTTAGTTAAGATAACTCAAACATATCCAGGGTCTGTTGAACTGGCTTCGTGGTACAGTTTACTGGTAGCTGCATAGCAGCGCTAATGTCAAAGACACAAACATTATACATTATATTTTTATTTTACCAGGATGCAGTGACACAAATATTTGGGAAGGCTTAGCCTTCCCTAGCCTACAGTACCCGCCGCCCCTGTTGATCAGTTTTTATATTGGCCAGACATGGCAAATCCACATGAAATGCTGTTTTTCAGTGGCCACCTTTATGAAACGTTTAGAATGTTTTGACATTTGCACAAGCCTAAGACTTATGTTTGTATGTAGACACTAAGCTGCCGTTACAGCCTGAGGTTGCCTTTTCAAAGAACACAAATCTAAAGAGGGTGGCGCACCTTACTCCAAAAAAACTTGACCTAGTTCTGAAGTAAATGTACCTCTGCAGGAAGGAAATGCAAAACAAGCTCTTTTATTAAGAAGTGGCTTTGAAATGACAAAAAGAGATGCGTGAGAAACTATTACTTGTTCAGTAAGGAAGTGTTAAAAAGACCATAATGCTTTGTAAAATATTATAAAACTGTAGAACTGACTAAAGTCAGCACTCAAATAACAATACAAGGTTTTGTTATTTGGAATGTCTTGGTGAATGAGGTCTATGTTACTACATTACTAACAGCACCACCTACTGGACCTTTTGCTGTCATTAATCAAACATTTTCCAATCCGCCTTCTTTCAGAGTGTATCAGGGGTAGTGGAGTGTCTGAAGATCATCACCAGGACCAATTCCCTCAGGATCGCTGACTATGCCTTCAAACTGGCCCGGGAGAAAGGTCGTAGCAGGGTCACCGCCGTGCACAAGGCTAACATCATGTGAGTTACTTCGAGGCTAATGTATCGTGCCATAACTGTCTGAACTCATGAGTCTTGCGTAATGTTGTGAGTCTCTCGATGTGGAAATGATGATTTTGACCTTTCTGCTCCAACAGGAAGCTGGGTGATGGCTTGTTCCTGCAGTGCTGCAGAGAAGTGGCCTCTGGCTACCCAGACATCACGTTTGACAGCATGATTGTGGACAACACCACCATGCAGGTGACGGAAGATTAAACGAGAAATCCTTTGAATTTGTCCGTTTTGCTTTATCTAAATCAGGGGTGTCCAAACCTTTTTCACCGAGGGTCACATACAGAAAAGCATACGAATGGCTGGGCCACTCCCTAGAGGTGAGGTATATTGCCTCATAAGTTCAGTTATAAGTTGGAAAAATCAATCCAATGTAGGTAAATTATTCTTGATTTTAAAAAAAAAAACAGCGTACATCAGCTCTCCATAGGGTTTCATTAATTTTGTTAGCAGCTCATTCCTTAAAACAGAAGCTTCAGATTGCTTATGAGAGGAAATATGTTCTGTTATAATAGTTTATTGCTTACTATTTACTTATCAACTTAGATTTGTTAGAACATGTTTTCAACTTTAATTGACTGAATTTATATGAAAATTGGCCTGTTAACACATGAATACTGTGTAATATACTTGAACATATATATTTAAGAAGCACAATATAAGACAAGCAGAAGTCTATTAAACTTAAGTCATTATACCTTTTGAATTTGCTGAGGGCCGATTCAAAATGGTCCGCAGGCCGTAGTTTGGACACCCCTGATCTAAATTATTTACCTAACACTTTCCTTGTGTGTTTCAGCTGGTGTCCAAGCCCCAGCAGTTTGATGTGATGGTGATGCCCAACCTGTACGGGAATGTGGTGAGCAACGTGTGTGCTGGCCTGGTGGGGGGGCCCGGCCTCGTGCCCGGGGCCAACTATGGCCTTAACTATGCTGTCTTTGAAACGGTGAGTCTTTGGGATACCATGCTGAATACAACACAGTCTATTCTATTTTATAAGAAAATAAACAATCATGTCTGCCTGAAATATTGTAATTTAGAATATGTTTCTTTATTTTCTGGGTCTCTCAGGCCACAAGGAACACAGGGAAGAGTATCGCAGGAAAGAACATTGCCAACCCCACCGCCATGCTGCTGGCCGGCTGCATGATGCTGGACCACCTCAAGTAAGTTCACATAAAATACTTTTAGTACATACACAGGATGTACTGCTGTGACTAATATAACAGTAAATAAATCATTCTTTATCCTGTTTGTCTCCAGGCTTTATGACTACGCCACAATGATCCGAAATGCAATCCTCTCCACCATGAATGAAACCAGGGTAAGTCTTCCTTCAGCCTCTCCCCTCACCTGTCCCTGCCACCATGCTAACACGCCATTGTTGTGTGACAGAGGCTTAGATGACTGGTGGCAGGTCTGGCATGCCTTCTAGTGGGCTTCACAATACATGCACACAAAGCAACATCGTGCCTTTCAGTGTCACAAAGCTCTTGTGAAATGCTACACTGTATGGTATCTGATTTTACATTGTGTGGGATTTACATTAATTACGGTCCTTGAGCTATTTAAAAATTAGATCTGCCCATCCTGCAAAGCAGCAAGCTGCTTTGACAGGATTTTTAGAGATGATGTGTTATATGTATTTCATTTTTACCCAAGGGGAAAGGTTTGCATACAGACACTTAAAAAAAACATATTTATAAATTATGACTGTACAGTATGACTAATTTGAGGATTTAAAATGTTAATGAAATTGTTGCTGTGTAACTTGATTCACATTCAGGCATGACCCTGTTTTTCTTTTCCTTGCAGTTGCACACAGCTGATATCGGGGGTCAGGGCACCACATCAGAGGTGGTCCAGTCCATCATGAGGAACATCCAGAGTAAAGGGCCGCTCATATCTGAGCGTTAAACACACACACACGCACACTCACTCAAAAGGTGTGAGAACAGGTTATCCACGCATGTCTGTTTCCATAGCATCAGGTCTTATCGCTAACATTAAAACGGTTGTATTTTTTTCTTGTTCACACGGCTACAAAGATCTTTTTAAAACACTCCTGTGTGTAACACATACTTCACAAGAACGGTTTACTTTTGATAAATATCAGTACTTTTTTTTTTTATTAGATGAAGCATTCTGCTATAAGTACATTTGCTCAATTCATCAGGTTCATTTGTGGAAGATGTAGTTTTACAAATTGTTATGAAACATGAAGGCCTCTTTTTTCTGTTCGAATGTTGGCCTGATATGTTGGGGCCAGAAATATTTAAAATATCCTCATATGTATTGTCCACCCTCTTTAGAGAATCCTTATTTATTTTCCAATTTACAACTATGTTACTACCTTTTCAGTCAACCAAAATGTGCTATGTGCTTCATTTATTGCTCACCTTTTCTTTGTCTTACTGTAACTTAAATGTCAAGTTGCCTAAAATGTACTGTCGTATGTGTTCACATCAGATCAACTGTACTATCAAAATGGTGATGTAGTTATTTCATATAAACTGTATCGAATAAGGTGTACATTAAGTCAAATTACTTTTAATCGTATCACACAAATGTGCTGTTGTCTTTGTCTCACCAGATAAGAGCTCTTAAGCCTGATATGAAAACAATGGATTTACCATACTGTAACTGTGGCAGATACATATACATATATACTGTAAACACAATTATTATCAAGAAAATAAAGAAATATACTTCATCGTGATTTATTTGGACAGTGCTTTACATATATAAAACATCAAGTGTTGGGGAAGCATTGCAAGCTTCTCACTGGAGGAATTTCAACTGTCTCAATTGAGCAAAGATATCCTGGCAGGAAATCTAGTTTAAATAGCCACAGCTACTCAGAAAAGTAGTTCAAACCCTCTTGTAAAAAATTATCTGATTGACAGTTTGCCTGTTATACAAAATTATAACAAATTATATTACGGTCACAGCAAGTCCAAAATACCACACTGAAGAATATTACATCGTTCATCTTTTTAGACTGACCAGTTGTAATATTAGTTAACAACTAAAGCAGTCTTCAACTAGCACTTTAGACACTATGAACATTTTGAACACTAGTTCACCTCTTAAACAGAACATTTCAACCACAATCATGGAGCTAGAACTTGTTTAAAAAAGCTCTACTTAATAAACTGGTAGCTGAGTGTAAATATATTTTATAAAACAGAAATATTTTATTGCTCCGCTCAGTGTAGATTCATCTTGATTCTTGGCCTTTGCTTCAAAGACAGACTATCCTGACACCCTGCTGGGGGATTAAGATCATTTTCCTGCAAATAAAATAAGCTCACTGATCCTTCCGTTTGTTTTACAATTACGCGCTCCATCAACACCATACTTTGGATGACAAGGTGCTGTTTTATGTTTCATCACTAGGGGGCAACACTTCTTCCTAGAGTTGCCACTGAAATGTAACTGGAAGCAAATAGTGCCCAACTGTGTGCATGTGCGCGTTGATACATACATAAAATCCCTGTGGAGCGCATAATATTACTGCACTGACAGTAGTGTGAAAAAGCTGCGGGGAAACTTGGAAGAATCTCTGACAGGCATTATGTTTCAAATAAATTGGAACTGAGACAAACCTAAAAGTTATGTTGGCTTTGTTCTCTGAAATTATCCTCTTTTAGAATCAAACCAAGCCATTTGTTATTGTTTCGTTTCGTTTTTAAGAATACTCTTACTACACGATCATATTAAGAAAAACTGCCCCAACCCCTTGAGCCCAGCAGCTGCAAGAGGAGGAGCTGATGGATGCTGTATTGGTTTCTCATTCAGCTGTGACCTTCTGCTTTCAAGCAGTGTACAAATAATCCCAGCCTGCCTCTCTTTCTCAGTTGCGGTCACATCCCATTGTAACAACACAGACCAATTTATCATGCGTCTTACTCTGTGGGAAAATTACAAACTGTTTCCTCAGATAGAGCATCTGCATATTGAGCTGAGATATCATTGGTGATTAAGGCTCTTTTTAGAGGTTTCGTTGTCCCAGGGAATCAACCATCACAAATAGTCGTACAATGTGTTGGGAATGACTACGTGTACTTTGGCCTCTGACTGTTGGCGTCCTTTAACTGTTTATCTCATTCATGTCAGTGTTTCAGAGATTTAGCATCAATCAATTGTTGTTGTACGTTCTGTGAGAGGGCCAGCTTTTTCTCATCGCCTTCTTCCACTCAGTTTGATTCACTTCACCTCACATCAATTCTCATCACTGTATGTTGAGCTTCACACTCTCTCCCCTGTCACCCCTCACCTCTCGGTCACTCCCTTCCTCCCTCCCCAGCTCCTGCGGCCCCTCTAGGCCTCCGCTGGAGCAGGGCCACGAGGCAGATGTTCAGATATCAGGGAGATTTAGCAATAACCCTTTAACAGGGCCACCTAACAGTCCTTGTATACACTTTTAGAGGGAACCAACCTGCTGTGCCGGGTGCTTGGGTTTGTTCACCCAACTTAGGAAAACAAAAAATATCACATAGGCCTACCCCGATGTTATCGAGCCATACAGAGAGTTTTGGCTAGCATGCCTAGTTTTAGAGATATCTATCTCTGAAGTTTGTGCTGCCATTCTAATACAAATAAGGTGTTAGGAATGTCGCTTGTGGTGCTGACAGCACTGAAAAGTCAAGTTAGGAAAAATCAACGCCAGCTTCTCTTTCCAGAAACAGTGCCCCTGAAACTCGGGATAGGAGCTAAAAATGAAAACTGTTCACTGCATGCTGTGAGTATCGCAAAATAAATGTTGCTATTTAACTTTCTTAATAGTTTATTTTAGCACCACAAACTACATTTTATTGGCCTCATTGTATTGGGGTGGAGGCTGACAGACCGATTCAAGTGTTGACCCGGTAAATGTTCCACAAATGTCACTTGCTGCTTTCGTTTCTAGACTGTTCGTGAATGAACACACTTGACTTTGTTGATATTTATATGTGACGTTTTTTATGTAATCTCCTTTAGTCATCAACAGATATTTCTAATGATGTACATTCAGATATGGGGTTTATCTTTCAAGGCACTCACTAAACATGCCACAGCGTGCTCTTTTTAGCTCTCCTCGTTCACCCTATTCATTCTTTTTCTTGTTCTTTGAAATACAATGTTACATTTTTCATTCATCATTCTAAAAGGTTGAGTCAAACCAGAGACACTGATATTAAAACATGTGGTTTTATTATTGCCCCTAATTCTGAGTCATCCCTCTCTCATTCTCTCTCAATCTAAGACACACACAAATGCGCACACACATAGGCCTACATACACAAAACACACTATTAGTTCAGTGTAATTTAAGATCCAATGGTTAATTTCCACTTCATATACACTTTATGTGCCCTCTTCACTCTTTTGATCAGCTATGCTACACTGTGCAGTGCATTGCAGGTGATCACAATCATTCAGCTTGTCTCAGATCAGACTCTGCCCATCACAGCTGCATCCAGTCAGCTCTGTTAATGAGACTTTCTCCCCCCACAACTATGGCTTAGCTACGTCAGCGGTCAGCTATTCTCAATTACTTGGGCCTGGCTGTGTGTTCGAGGCTCTCTGTGTGTCCTCTTGGACTTCCAGTGTCTTCCTCAGCAGTGATATCATTAATTAGAGTATTACGGGAGAAATCAGTGTTTTCCTCATAGAAATTTATAGAAAGGAGCAGAGGCGGATTTAGGATTGTAGGAGATCCGGGGCTTAGCCCAGGAGTCGTTGGGTTGGGGGGGGGGGGGTGCAGGGGTACAATGCTATTTTTTATAAGTGGGGGGTGGACCGAACATCCTTTAGGGGGGTCGTCGCCTCCTCTCGGGGGGTCCGGGGGCATGCTCCCCCGGGAAGATTTGTTTTTAAATATTGAAGTTGAAAGCATCAATCTGGTGCACTTTAAGAGCAACATTAACCCTACCTTAATAACACCTTAAAGCGGACAAAAGGCACTGGAGAACACTCATTAACACCCTTTAATGAAGCAAACTAATGCCTTAACTCACTCAAATAGTCATTTACTTATTAAGGTGAAACGAATGTGCGTAGAGCTTTAAAGGATGCGGATAGTCTCACCTTGATTCTGGCGGATTGCTTATCGTTTTATAGATCTGTTCTCATCCACCATCTTTGTTTGTGACGTAAAGAGTGTAACGGCCAGTCCACACAGCGGCGTGCGTTGACGCTTGCCGGCGGGCGTGTCTGACAATCGACCAACAACCAATCACATGAATCTCCCGCCCCTGACACACAAGCAGCGGTTTGATTGGCTAGAGCTTGTACTGGCATATGATTCGATTGGCTGACGCTTCTGCCGAGGCGTCAAAAGTTGAGCATTGCTCAACTTTTGCAGCGAGCCACGCCAGCAACGCTCCGCGTCGCTTCCCACGATGCAGTTCGGCTAAAAGTGACGTCACCCCATTCAAAGTGAATGGGCAGAAGCGTTGGAAGCTTCAACGCACGCCGCTGTGTGGACGGGCCGTAAGAGTCACGTTTCTGAATCGGACACTCTGAGTGGATGCAGAGCCAATCGGAGTCTGATTCAGAGGGTTGCCTGTGAGTTCTGTTGTTATGTGTACTGAAACGAGAGCCGGTATAATTCCACGCGTGAAAACAAAATAAAAATTGGAATACGTTATTTTAGTGTCTTAAAAGTAGACTGAGTTATGAAGGGTTAACGTTACATCTTAGGATAATTTGTAGTCATGTTCTGTATACATACTAACATATAAGGGTATACTTAGTGTGGTTACTCCATGTTTACTAGCTATAACATTAACGTTACATCACTCTTTTTCACTTCTTACTCAGTCAGCCAGAGTGCAGATATCACCATTAGATTAACAAACCTGAAACATCATCCATTTCTTGACTGCTGGTGATGACATTGTTGTCAGCTGCTGATACTGCTGCTGCTGATACTGCTGCTGCTGCAGCTTGTGGCCTGCTTCGATGACAATACATTTCTAATATCCATAACTGTATATGCTATTAGCTTAAAACTCGTCAGGCACTAGGAAGGATCACTTCTTCTTCAGGGCAGGCTACGCAGTACGCAGGCTAATGTCCCACAGTGGCTGCCTCTCTGGTGGACTCCGGTACTGCACATTACTCCCGAGACGTTTTCAAAAAATAAAATAAAAATTATTATTATTTTTTTTTTTTTTTAAGTGAAACATCCGGGGCTTTTCAGCAGTGGCGTAACTATCGACGGTGCAGCCGGTGCATTGCACCGGGGCCCACAGCCGTCCAGGGGCCCATGCAAAAATAAAAAATAAAAAATGTATATATAATTTTTATAACAATATAATAACAAGGAGATGTAAAGGCTAAACAGACAAAATTAGACAGTTTTTTTTGTCATACATCGTCCTCGAAATCGAACGCTAACGTTGGTAATGTTGACGTGCAGCGGCAGCCGGAGGCTAACGATAGCTCACCTGCCTCACCATCATCTAGCTCCACAAGTGAAGACTCTTCACCTTCAAGATGTCTAGGAGTAATTTTAAGTATTTAGGCGTGAATATAAGTGGAAAACTCTCAGACCTTTACAAAGATAACTTCCCACCACTAATTGACAAGCTCAAATATGATTTGGAAAGGTGGAATAATTTACATTTAACTATTGCTGGGAGGGTAAACTGTATCAAAATGAACGTCCTCCCTCGCTTTCTGTACCTCTTTCAATGTCTGCCAGTCTTCCTACCAAAATCACTTTTTCGTAAAATAGACAATCTAATCTCCTCTTTTTTATGGCAAGGGAAGACACCTAGAATTAGGAAAGAGCTTTTACAAAGGCATAGATCTACAGGAGGATTAGCTCTTCCAAATATAAGACACTACTATTGGGCAGCCAATATCCACAAAATAATTCTATGGACTAAGGAACCAACATTGAGTTGGTGTGAGCTTGAAGCCAAATCCTGTCCTAATACCTCACTCTTGGCTTTGCTTACATCTACATTACCCAGCCGGCCAACTCAATATTCGAATAACCCGATTGTTGTTTCCACCTTAAGAATTTGGTCCCAATTCAGAAAGGCTCATGGACTCTGTGGATCCTCTATACATAGTCCCATTTGCAATAACCATCTCTTTCTCCCCCCTTACACTGATGGGGCCTTCTCTATGTGGCAGGGATTAGGTCTTATCAGAGTAAGGGACCTTTACATTAACAATGTTTTCGGTAGCTTTAGCCAACTCTCTGACAAATGTTGCCTTCCAAGCACTCATCTATTTCGCTACTTCCAGGTCCGAAACTGGGTTAAACTAAACAACCCTTCCTTCCCCAATATCCCTCCGGATTCAATAATTGACTCAATTCTGGACACTTTAACAATCGAAAAAGGTCTGATTTCAAGAATTTACAATTCCGTCTCCCGTCTCACAGAAACATCGCTTGGTAAAATCAAACAACATTGGGAAGAGGAACTAGTCCAAGCTATAGATGATGAGGTCTGGGATGGCGCATTAGCGAGAGTGAACAACAGTACGTCCTGTGCCAGGCTCAATCTTATACAACTAAAAGTTGTCCACCGTATCTATTACACCAACTCTAAACTCTCCAAAATATATCCAAATGTTACGGACACCTGTAACAGATGCCACATGTCACCAGCAAATATGACTCACATGTTTTGGTCTTGTCCTCGCCTACAAGGATACTGGACAAGCATTTTCAAACACCTTACTGAGGCCTTGGACGTGGTATTGACACCATGTGCAGAAACTGCCATTTTTGGAGTACTACCTGGCCACCGAATGTTGAAGAGGAAAACTAAAGACAGTATAGCCTTTGCATCTATCTTAGCACGTAGAAGAATACTCCAAGAATGGAAATCTTCTATACCACCTAAAGCATCTCTATGGCTTAAAGATTTAATGTTGTACCTGAACTTGGAGAAGATTCAATATAACCTGAGGGGCTCCTCAAAGCTATTTAAATCTGTCTGGGGCTCTACAATAGCCTACATAGCTGAACTTAAGACACTACATCAAGGAGAAAGAGGAGGAACTACGAATGTATGTGTATGTTTTTTTTTCCTTGTGTCTCTTTTAATCTGTTTTATTTTTATTTTTTATTTTTTTTATATTCATTTTTTTATTTATTTTTTTATTTATTTGTTCTGTCTTTGTATACATGTATTTATGTAGGTACGTGTATGTATGTATGTGCATGTGTACATGTGGGTATACATATGAGTATATGGGTACAAGTATTACTGATACTATTCTTTATTCCCTTATCTATACATTTTCTTTTAATATTATCTTCTATATTACTTTACTTTTACTTATACAGGTATCTATTTTATTTATTTAGTTAGTTATTTATTTTACTAGCTAGGACCGGGAGGGTGGGAAAGTTTTTTTTTTTAAAACAATTGAAGCTGTATCCGTGGCTGTGCAACCTTCTTCTCCAGCCATGAGCCAGGAGGTGGTCCTACAGTTCCCGCAAGGGCCCCGCCCCCAACCGATAGGGGACTCTATGGCGCTATTGAGACCCCTGACGCCAAGATCAAAGGCTATATTATAGCAACCGGTCCATGTAGGCCTCTTGGCCCATTCCCCAGAGACACACATCAAGGAAACAGGTGTTTCTCCGAGGTGTATTACACCACCACTACCAGAGTAGGTATCAAACTGCCACGGACATGGCTGTGTTACTCCCCCACCCTGGACTGTGCCTATTGTGAGCCGTGCTGGCTGTTCGCAGACCGAGGTGCACCATTCTACAGTGATGCGTGGACATGCGTTGTCTGCGAGGATTGACTCACATGCACAATCTCAGGTCCATGTCGGAGCGTGTGTCATATATGAACAGTGGAAGAAAAACGAGAGAATCGATGCAAACATGGAGAGGAATGCAAGGAATGCTGCTAATTACTGGAGACAGATACTTGAGCATATTGTCAACATTACAATCACTCTGGCCACTTGTAACTTGGCTTTTAGAGGACATAGGGAGATTCTTGGACAGCCCAACAGTGGAAACTTTCTCAGTATGATAGAACTTTTAGCATGTTACGATCCGGTTCTGAAAGAACTTGTTGAGCGACCACAAGGTTCTGTGAAATACTTGAATCCAGCTGTTCAAAATGAGATAATCTACATAATCGCAAAGCGGGTGCAGTGCGACATTCAAGTAGAAATAAATAATGCTCCGTTTTATGTTGTTTGCATAAGTAGGCTATATTTTTCGTTTCGTTTATTTAATTAGTTAATTTCAAGACAACTTTGGGAATTTTGTTTGTTTGGTATGAGTTTTAAATAGATTTTGAAAGTGCAGAGAGAGAGAGAGAGAGAGAGAGAGAGAGAGAGAGAGAGAGAGAGAGGAGAGAGAGAGAGAGAGAGAGAGAGATAGAGAGAGAGAGAGAGAGAGAGAGAGAGAGAGTGAGAGAGGGAGAGAGAGAAAAAAGCAACGCTGAGTTGGGGGGGGGGGGCCCAAAAAAATATTTGCACCGGGGCCAATCACAACCTTGTTACGCCACTGCTTTTCAGAAAACATCCGGGGCTTCAGCCCAAGTAGCCACCCCCTAGCGCCGCCACTGGAAAGGAGGTAAAGCAGCGACGTGCAGTCAGGGGAGGCAGAGCCTCCAATGTAAAGAAAAAACAACTAAAGAATAGTAATAATAATAAAATGTCTCCACTGATCTGTGTTGTAAATGTGATTTATGTATGATTCCAATCGCTTTTTATAGTCAAAATCAGCAAATTTGCCGAGCTCCGCTACAACTACGGGTTGCGATGAGAAGTGAGGCAGGGACGAGCTCTGCCTCTCGTAAACCCACACAGAGCCATATAATAGAAGAGTTACGACATCTCCGTTCACTCCAATGGACCACTTTTTACAGCAATGGCGGATCGTGGAGCCTCTCAATCGTTCCCCGGAAGTTAGCGCCAAGGCTAGCAGAGCTATAGAGTTGCAGCATAATAGACCGTTCGTGACGGACTTTTAAAGGTAAGAAGAAGTTTAAAGATTTATATTGCGGATATTATCAGTACATCTGATTCAAATTAACATGTGTATTAAAGGATGTCAGTGGATTATCCCTAAATTAGTAGATTTAGGGAACGTTTACAGATAACAGATTAAGCTAGGATACCGAAGCAAGTTAGCAACACACGTTGAACAGCCTTTTAATTGTAAATTCCGTTCTCTTAATGTCATTTTGTCCAACGTTGTTGAATTAGAGAAGAGGGGCTTCTAAACGGGATTGTATGCGGGGGTGGAGGGAGTTAAATATTAGATAAATGTAACTTTGGTGCGTGTAAGAGTGAGTGTTTTTAGCAGAGCCATATTGTGTCCTTGTGATTATATTGATTATTACCTGTCTGTATAATGTTGCAGCTCAGCTGATTTTGGATTGATGGCAAAGGGAGAGGGACTTAAGTGAGAGTGAAAACACAAGGTAAGTTTAATACTACTGTTTTATATAAGTAAACACCTTATCTCCCCAAGGCAATTTCCCATCCAATAGGTGTGCTATATAGGTGTGTATAACCCTTTCTCCTGTCTGTTACTCCCTCTTTCAGCACAAGAACCAGAGGGGGATTCAACGGAGCCTGAATACCTGCACTGAGACCCTCACCCTGCGTCTCAACTCTGTGTTTTTCAAGCCTTTCCCTGTTTTTTGTATAAAACAAAACATTAAGCTTTCCCAATGGTGTGGTTTTCGTTTTGTGAAAAAGTGCAAATGCAGTGTTTGTATATAATTACATCACATATGTTTTTGCTGTTGGTCGTGAAATTGCTCCTGCTGACTTGAGCCAGACATTTTTTCCTCCGCTCTGTGTCAGTGGGGAAGCCGTACATTCATACTCCTTTCTCGGAGCGATTTGAGCATCCCCAGGCAGCACAGCAAACCATGGTGGCGACTAGGAGGCAGCACAGCAAACCAGGACAACACGGAGGAAAAGGCACAGACAAACTGCATGATATGCTATTCAATGTTGATTGAATTCCATGTATTTGCAATGGATGTTCCTAAAACAACACATTTAACATAATCATCATCATCATGCTGCTGCTGCTAGTCCTTTGATAGTCACCTGTCGGTCTCCTGTCCTTTCTGAAAGCCATAAAGATGACATTAGTCATTTAGATAACTTATGTCCTCAATTACCATGGGATTACTGAAACTACCATGAATTTAAGAAAATGGTAGACATTAATCTAATCTGAATTTTAAAGCATTACTTTAGATCCCCTCCCTCTAAATATATCAATAAACATTAGAAAGTGATGCTCCTGACTACCATACAAGTTTAAGAAGATAATATTGGTTTTAAAGAATTCAAAGCTATAAATAAACAGCAACAGGCTCTTTAACCAAGGCACTGTTAGCCTAACATGTAAACTAGTTGTTCACACTAATCCTAATATTATCACTTAATATTAGCAAATTCTATTTTATTTTTTAAAACATATTGATGTAAATACATACACATATCGATTTGTTGTATACATATTGCAAATCAAAACCTTTATTCACTAATAATTACCAAAAATCGTAGTTCTATCTCCTGTTATCAATGCATTCACATTGCCCGCCATGAACTTCCGGGGAACGATCCTCGTCTACATGAACCACGTGACGATAACCGTTTTTGGACTTCCGTTGTCGTAACTCTTAGCCCACAGTAACTGGCTGGAGCGTGGGCACTAACGTAGCGCGGGCACTTATTTTGTGAGCATGCTCAAGCCAGTTACTGTGGGTGAGGTGAGGCACAGATGAGCTCTGCCTCACCTCAGAATGCGTCACCCCACAGAAACTGTCTGGAAAGCGGGCCCTAAGCGCATGCCTGCACCATCTCACTGTATGTCACCAATGTAATGTTTGTAGATCCCTTTATTACATTTATCCTCGCCATCCATAGTCTCTAAATAACTTATTTCACGTATATATGATATTTAGGCTCGCTGGTCTCATCATACAACAGCAATGAAAAAAGCATCAGGGGAGGCAGCCATAACGTCTGCCGCACTGAAGGGGGCGCAAGTGAGCCCACAGGTTCTTGTTGCTACTGTTATTATACGCAGAGACAGAAGACGCAACAAACTAGGTTGCATTCCAATAGTCCAGAGCAATAGAGCCCGCAATAGTCCATTTAGCTTATGAACCTTCCTAACGGAGTGAAATGACCCGGAAGTACGTCACTGGCAGCCATGATAAGTGCCGTTCCAATTCTCCAAATGAAAGGAAAGGAGGTTTCAAACTTCCTTTATAACCTCCTTTAGCTTAGGAACCACTGGACCTCCCTTACCGAAAGGAGAGGAGAAAATGCTGCCCCACAATGCATTGCAGCTGCAGCATTTGCCATCACAACAGTCGGCCGTTCACGGAAACAACCGATTATGACCGAGAAATTATATCATGAAAGTTACGGTGCTTATTAAGCATTTTAAAACGTATGTGGTAAGTTGCCAAAGTGCTTTTTTCTGAACGTTCATCAGTATTATAATCAAAGAGAGAAATATGAACGGAGGGAGAGGGTGACACTTTTTATTTTTCTCCCTACTCTGAGATCGTGAGGCTTTTCATGCTTTCTCAGGGACCTGTAACAGCTAGCCCTGATGCTCACTCTCCCTGAAGGTAGATCTTTGTTTGAAACTGGGGAATTGGACATCATTCATGTTATCCAAAAAAAAAAGATATCTCTCTCTCTCTCTCTCTCTCTCTCTAGTTGATAGACGCCATCTTGTGCACAGAGCCAATAGAGATTGTTGTCCAGAAGGATAGCATGGACTTCATCTTCAAGTCAAGGTAAGACCCCAATTGTAATGAAAATGGGATCTTACTAAGAAAGAACAATCCAATATTTAGATGTTGGGTATCCTTTTGTTGAACGGTCTGTTTAAAATGAATCGAAGCATCAGACTAAAAAAGCTTTTGAAAATAACCGAATATTTCGATTAAGGTCAAAATATAATATTTGTAAATCTGACTCTGAAAGAGTCAGTGCCTCACCAGCCATGAACCTCACCGCACGTCACTGAGGTAAAGGGAGTTCATACATGGCTGGCGGATAAGGGGGAGAGCAAGGGTAACGAGCAATTTGAGGGTGGGGAGGATGGTGAGCTTTCCGTAGCGAGTGGGAGGAAGAACACAGTGATAAATAGCAGATATGCTTCGGTAACCGGGGAGTTCACCGGGCAGTCCGCTGTTAAAACCCTTCATCACCTCCTTATCTTATCTTATCACTCCTGCCTGCTTCTTTATCAGGAGCTGCACACTGTTATTCTTTTTTATAGCGCTGTTTAACGGCAGTGGGATACCACCGTGGAGAGGATAAGGGGCCTATCGTTGCAGCTCAAAAGCGTGAAGTGATATACTTCATTCACCAGGACATTTTGATTTCTTCTATTTGAGGGTGGCCGATTGCTGGTCCACTTGCAGAGCGTTAAACTGTCTTAAATAAGGACACTCAAAGGAGCATGTGCAGGCCAACATGGAGCTTGAACTGGGGTCACGCAGTCAGACTTTCTTTCTTACTGGGCCAACTTGGCGGATACCACTCTAAGCCCTAAATAGATACAGGGGGCTCCCCAATATGACATCATAGTTAAAACCGTGGTTAAAACACACTTGTGACCCCAGGACTTATCTTCCACCTTCTAAAACACATGGAGTAAATTGTTCCATTGTGCTTTCTATTTTATCCCCAAGGGATGGAATCTGTGTCTCCAGGCAAATCTGTGTGTGTGTGTGTACATGCTGGTAATTATATGTCTGCATGTGTCTCGTATATGTGCACATATCTGATTATTCTTTTACTGGAGCCATGGCTTAGCCCCAGGCAGAGAAACCGATCCCACCTGTGCAACAAACCCTTTACACGGTATTCTGCCCCGAGCTCCAATGTGGTCAAATGTTGCACGGGGGAGGAGGTCAGCAAGCGAGTGGGGTGGTTTATTGCATTGTGTCTAAAAAAGGAACCTGTCTGTCTTGCTCACTTTTCCTTAACTACCTCACGCACATTTTCTTTCCCCCTCCCACTGAGGGGGGCACTGAAAGCCTCTTGGCAAAGTGATAGTGACGGGAGCCTGCGAGCTATTTCTGTTCGGTTTTATATTTATGATAAATTAGGGGGCTTGTGTTGCTAGCTTCTGGGAAGTTTGATGTGTTAGCTCATTAAAGAGTTAGATCACTGCAGCACTTTGATTACATATATAAGAGAGAGGAAGAGAGGGGAGGTAAAAGCAGTGATTGAGAGTCTATTGATGAGTCTACTTAAACCATTCTACTTCTGGAAATATTTCCCCTGTTCTGACTTCCTTTTTCAATCTACATTGCTATCTCTCCCCTTCAATCATTCTTCCTCTAACGCTAATAAATGTGTTACCATCTGTGCCGTGTGAGACATTACATAACTTATTGTTCTAGCAAAGGGATTGCACAATTGTATTATGTATTTATTTTTTTGAGCACACAGACTTATGGAGCATTGTTTTATTATCACTGTTCTAGCAAAGTGTTTTCTTTTCTTTCTTTTTTTAAAGGAATGCTCACGTTCATATTGATGTATTTTAATAAATGTTAACTTGGCCCATTACGTGACTATTTGTGTTGGGGGGGCCCTGACTTTTTTTTTTCTCCAAAGAAAAGCCTGACAGAAAAAGTTTGAGAACCACTGCATCAAGGCAACATGTTGCGCTCAACCTGCATTACACTGTTCTGATGTCATCACAACCCTGCTCCTTTGAAATGGGAGCGTCCGCCTTGGCCCTTTGACAGCTCGGCAGCCCCCCACTTTCCAGCTTTGTGTCCACCAGTTGAAAAACAGTGTTCTCACTTGGTTGCCAAAACAAAGCTAGCGACACTCACGTAGTTTAATCTAATAAATCTCTTGAGTCCCATCCACGAGCAGTGACTCAGCTCTGTGAGTGTTCATCTTTTTTCTTTTTCTGTTGTGTAATGTTTATTTATACTGTTCATGCTCACTACTTGTAGCACTTCGGGATTTGAAATCAAATATGAAGTGCTTTATAAATGGAACCCATTATTATTATTATTATTATTATTATTATCTGGACCGGGCCGGGACCTGCCCCCCCCCACCTGCTGCCAGACTGCTATTAGAGGAGCAAATATGTCATACTTAAAGACATGCACATTACCTCTAAAACTCCCCATATGACCAATGTGACATTTGATTTATGTTGTTTCTGCTATTTTCCTTATTTTTCTGTCAAATAGGCTACAATCTTGTTTCTGTTTTGGCGCTGCCTTTTTACCGTGTTTCTTTCCATTTGAACCCCCTCCCTTGTTTTGAATGTCTGCAGTGCTCTCCCCGGGTGAAGCATCTCTAAAGAGTTTTGATGAAAACAGATTTCTGCAAATCCACCAGAAAACACAGCTTTGATTATAATCTCTCCATTCAGCTCGGCAGGATTGTTGTCTGCGTCTTCATAAACGCTGTCTGCTTCCTGAATGAAATGTGAAGTCTGGGGAAGAGGGGGGAGAAATGCCATTGTTATAAGAGAACCTGAAGCAGGTTTCGTGTTAAGATATAATTGTATTACATATGTCCTAATAAAGAAAGGAGTATGCTGACTTTCCACTGTAAGAAGGGAGAATTTGTAGATGTGCAGACAGGAAGCACAGTGTCAGGAACATAGCTGGCCTCTGGGAATGCTAATCGCGGACATACCTGATGTGACACAGGGCAAAGCCATCTGAGACAGGGCACATATGAAAACACAGTCTAGAGATGCCTTCCTTCTACTCTTTTATCTGGCCATCTTTGAATCAACTAGTCAACCCAGTCTATCAAGTAAATCCAGAGGGAATTAATCAGTAAGCTTCCTTCTCAACTGATGTACTGCCATTAGGTTGCATCACTTAGGACATGCTTCTTAGTTCAATATTAAAAAAGTGACAGTGTTTTTTATTTTAGTTTCCAACCTTAATCCTGCTTTTGATGGTGTCTTTCGGTACAGCTGGAGGAATCATGAAGGAATGAAGACTGAATAACGGAGGCAGCTTGGTTTGATGACATGTTGCCCTTGTGAGGGCTTTAGAAACTGATGAAAACAATTGTCTTTTGAAATATATGATTTTCAAAGTTCATATCCCAGAGTTGTTATTGGCTTTGAGGGGTAAAAGTTTGGAAATATATTTCTCACATTCTTTCACTGCTGCTGAGCTGATGTTTCTTTCAGCAACCCTTCAAGTGCACATACCTGACGGGCCCCTTTCTTTTTCCCACTTCAAAGCGCCTCCATCTTCCTTATCCATGGCTTCCTATCATCCTATTGCCTAATCTTAAAAAAACAACAACACTGAGAATAGGCTGTGGTCAACATATGTCTTCATTTTTCAGATTTTGCTATGAGCTCATGCTGTGATTTTCCAACAATTACTTTATGTTACACTCTTTTTGAAAGTGCAAGTGTGAAGTGAACATTTGAGTCTTTGCACAGGATAAGCACTCATCTATTATTCACAGATATCTCAGCTCCTGCAATAACTAAAGCTGTGCACTGTCTGGTGTTCTGGCTAATTTAATGCTAATACAGGCCAAATAAAATGTATTCTACACTCTTCTTGCCTGTCAGCACTAAAACATAATTCATTAAATGATTACACCAAATCGTGGAAAGATTATTTCGACAAGCTTTCAGTTTGTGTGTTTCTGCTGAAGGTTTATTTAGGATTTTGGTAAAGAAAATGCAGTAAAGAGTGAGTCTTTCCAAAACAATGGTGGAGTTAAAGATGAGGGAGAGTAACTGAGCATGGCGTGTCAGAGGGAGTCAGGAGAATCACAATGCCCAAGCTCTGACGTCTTTTGTTCCCTGTCGAGTCCCGACATCCCTGGCTCATTTTCCATGGAAATACAATACAGAAATCAGCCGTAATCCCTGCTCTGTTCCGCTGAACAACTCACAGACACTGTGTTCTAAATATATCTCATTCAGTCTTCATTTACACCCGTTACACCCAATCAGTGTTAAACACTCACATTAAAAGCTAATCAAGAGCCTTTTGTTATACTAGACATCACGCTCTTCCTCAGGATGTCTTCGTTCTGGAGAAAAAGTATAAACACCAACGTCAAATGACATGGTTTGTATTTATAACTATGGAATTATTGATGATAATGATGGCTAATAAACTACCCTGAGCTGGGCTGGGTTGTTTGTGTGTTTCTAGATGCCCTTTTGTACTCAGGACATCCGCTGAAGAGCTATGAAGAATGGGGCCACCCAGGGATGGTTTACTTTGCAGTGATTTCCTCACTTCAGGCCCTGATACCGCAATCTGCATCTTCTCCTTTAATATTCTCCATTTACTTATAAAAGGTGATACTGGGAATCACTGTGTTAGAGGACCACAACAGAAAGGAAGTGGGAGATAGAACAGATATTCCTCTGTCGGTCACTGAAACTTGAGATCCAACCAAATTGGGCTGTTTTTAGGCAGCATTATTACTGCCCTGTCAGAGCCTTGTCATCATAAACACAGGATCCCAGGCTGAGCAGTAGCAGATGGATAAAGAAATGGAACTTGCCATGGTGGGTTCCCAACACCGGACTACAGCATGGTCTGTTACGCTGCTCGGCAGGACACAAAACAGTTTCTTCCAACATCCCACATGCTAAGTCAAAGTGACACCTCTGTCCCAGGAGGGGAGGGGCAGAAGGCCGCGTTATCAGGGTCTTTTTCTGGCCTAAATGGTCTAACTGGTGCCGGGTTTTCACGGCCTGCTCAGGCTCTACTCGCTGGTAACTGTAGGGTCATGCACCTAAGGAAGCTATAGGGAACACTGACAGAAACACAGGCACACTACAGTCCACACTTCCCATTGGCACCACCACACTATTTTGAATGTGAACCTTAATCGATGCTTAACCTTATTTGTATCTTATGTGATAACGTTAATGATTATCGCACACAAAATGACCATACATCTGCGTCTAGACATGGTTTAACAAAGTTACTGTATCAGATTAGCACCCTCGGTTAGACTGACACCCTGTATCTGATCAGGTGTTAAGACTCATTTTACACATGAGAGGCTTCATTAAACAAACAGAAACTGGTAGGCATGCATGCACATGACTTCACGTAAGCCCATGCAAACCCCCCTCCCCCTCCTTCCTGAGGGGGGTCAACCTGACACCTCACAAACACTGCGGTGACTGACACACTCAATGTTTCATTGGCTGTAACAGGAGATGAACACCCTTTTCCCTCTTTTATCTATGCATGTTTGTTTGTGTATGTCAGCTTGTGAATGCCTGCCTGCCTGCCCCCTTTTTAATCAACTTCACTACTTTTACTACAATTCCTGCATCCTATTATCATGTCAGATATTTTCCAATACATAACCAAACAGATTCCTCCTTAAGGCGAAAACAAACTAATGACTCCTTTTCTTCTGCGATCATTCTGTTTGGCTCTTCCCTACTTTCCATACTACCATCAAAGGGATAATCTTTTTTCTCCCCCCATTACTCCCCCTCTTTGCTTGTTGAATAATGACAACCAGCCTGATTTAACCAGCTCCTTAGTTGCTCTAAACTCAGGAAACACTCAGATCTGCACTCACAGCTCAATTGTTCCCACATTATATGAACCGTGCTTCAAAGCCGAGCAGAGCGTGTCTGCTGGTGATGGGTCATTTCCTTATAACACCCCGGTATCAACACATTTGTCTCATTAAATAGATTGATTATAGTCAACGACTGCATTGTATTTGAGTCTCCACGTCAGAAAAACATGGTTTTATATACCCTTGAATAGTCCCACAGAGGGGAAATTGGTCTAGTGCGTTGGTGTTCAGATCAGGGGAGCACAGGTTCAAACCCCACTGCAGTCAGCATGTCGTTGTGTCCCTGGGACACTAGTATTGAGTATGTAAGTCACTTTGGATAAAAGCGTCTAACAAGTGACATATAATGTAATGTAATGTAATATAGCCAAGCTTACATTTACACTTGCTGCCAGATGGAGATTGGTATGTTCACGCTATGATATATCACAGTGGTGGAATAACCAGTAGTAATCCTTTTAATACACTCCACCTCTTTCTTAAGCCAGACATATCTTACCATGTCCAAAGAGTTACTAAATGAAATGACATACCGCAATAGATTATTGCATAACACATAATGGACATAATGGTCCCACTTAAAGTATAGCATGGGGAAGCCCAGTGGAAACCCACTCGGTGACAAATACGCACAGAGATACGATCAATCAGACGAGGAACTACATTGACATCTAAACACACCACAAGAGGCTCTCTCTTTTCTCCCTTTCCTCACACAGAGAACTATTCACCCCTCTTCCCCGCTCTCCCTCTCCCTAGCTGCCTCGCTCTTCCTGGCTCGCGCTCCCCTCTCAGCAGCACCCGACACTGCACTCATTCAACCGCTGTCTACATTTTTCCACCTCCGCAGATAAATAAACACCATCATAATTATTATTAAGGCTATGACGTCAGCGCTCTCATGCACACAGAACTGTGCATGATAAGTAGGTATGTGGAAACATGCATGTTCTGTAAATGCAAAACACACACATTGGATTTAAAGTGCTCTTTTTCCACAGGGGAGCACTGGTTCCTTGGTATAAACAAATGCTCATTTTGACAGAAAGCACATCACTTTCAGGGGCATGAGTGTGTGTATATATGTGTATATATGTGTTTGTCCACATTTGGGCAACCATCCATCTTCCCACTTCAGTCCAAAATAAGATGATTTCCAAACTGGATTTGTTTTTTTGCCTCCATACTTTTGATGTTGCTTTTAGTTGCTATAGCACTTGAGTAGATGGTTTCCTCTTTGTCTCACTGTGTTTTAAGTGGAATTGATACACATCTATTGTCAGTGTTTGTCTTTCCAAGCTGTAACTCTCCATCCATCTCTTTCAGTTTGTGTAACATTGTACTACTCTGTCCTAACCTATGCTCCAGGATTCAAGGATATCTGTCCAAACAAAAAGCCAAAGCTCATGTGATAGAGATCTGGACTCAATTGCTATTCTTCCCCTTACAAACTACTGTTCCTGATTGTTAAAAATATGTACTGCCTCAAGACATGAAGGTACACTTTGCCAAAGTGATCTGCTATAGGCGGCGTCACAGTCAAATGTAGTTAATGGGCTCCTTTTACTCCTCCCGCTCTCTGTGCATTGTGTATATACCCTCCATTTCGCCTGCATCCATCATGTGCAGAGCACACTGCTGGCTACACATGGCAGCTTGATTATATTTTGCCTAGAGCACCATAAGCTAACTATTACTCCTCTGCTGGAAAACCACCTGACGCCAGCTTTGCAGTGTGTTTGTGGTAATACAGACAAAGACAAAGAAGCATATAGGCTTATGCACCATGTGGCACAACTTAAAACTTAAACTTAAAACTTAAAGTTAACAACTTAAAGTTATTTTTAAAATGATGACACGATACAGAGCCTTAATATTGGGGAATACAATGTACTGTACTGTATACAAAGTACAAAACACAGATATCCAAAGCATATAGAACACAGATTAAATAGGGCACTGGATATGTGTATTTTAAGAAAGATTAAATTAAAATAAAACTCAAGTTGGCATTTCTAGAAATATTCCCTCTGTGGTGTAGAGTTAGATGAGACAATTGATACCACTTTACTGTCCAATGAAAAGGAAGCTCCTGTCAGCAGTCACCTCAGTTTAGTATAAAGAGTGAAAATAAAGGGAGAAGGCTAGCCTGATGCTGTAAAAAATAATCTAAATCCACCTATCAGCACATCTAACACTCACCAATTAACATGTTATATCATGTTTGGCTTTTGTAAGTCAATACTTACAAAAGCCAAAGTGTAAAAACAACAATTTTCGGGTTATGTTTCTTGGCTCTGAGCAATTGCCAGGCAGCCAGGAACTTGTGGAAATTAACATCTGGCCAAAAAACAGTCTGGCACTCTGGCACATAAACATCTCGTAAAACGGCAAATTGTTATGTTTACACGTTTTTTTTTAGGGCTGTCAAGTTACGTGTTAATGCAAAAAATTTTTAACGCCACTAATTATTTTAACGTGCGATTACCGCATGTGTATTTGTCCTCGGCCCGCCCGTAGTTTCAGAGCCCAAAAGCTTGAGGTTCTATTTCGTATATGGCTTCGCCCCAAGGAAGTGCGCCGGACTCAGATGAAAATATTCGTGGTGGCCAAACGGCGGTACTACACTTCCGTTTGGTTGCCAGGCCCGGAAACACTTTTTCCCATTGACTTACATGGGGAAAGAGTGGTCTGTAAATCGTTGGATAATTTTTTTTAAACTAAATAAACTACCCAGTATGAACACTTGTATAGCCCTTATTAAAAACATTCGTTCCTCAAGTTGTAAAAATATGCTAATAACGTTATTCTGAGAGTTATTTCCCTCTGCATTATGAACGCGCATCTAACCCACGGGACCGCGCCGCCCCGGCACGTTCATGTGATGTGACGTGTTCAGTAGCCTACTACATGAGTTTTACCTTTACCCATGGATGCTCAATAAGAACGGACCCATATCGCCTTACTGCCATCCCACGGAGCTGTAATGGATATATTGCACATGTTTGCTGTAATTCATCATTTGTAAAATATTATACTACATGGGCTGTATGATGTCAATCTTGTATTAAATAAAGTTAATATTACCGACGTAGATCAACGTCCCTGTAGCTTCTTATTGCACTTGCAATATACCATTAAAAGGAGTTGAACGTTGCTGTTTGCTACTACGCAGGGATAAACCAGAGTTTACAACCTTTGCATGTGGGCACAACACGTTTTGACCCAGATTAATTAGCTATACCATAGGATATCGCCCGAGGAAGTCGACTCGTCATACTTATACATATATTGTAGCTCCCTCCAGTAATGACAGGAGGCTGAGGTCTTGATTAAATACGGGGTTTATTCTTGTGGGACCTATTCCAACCCGTGACAACTGGGTTATAAGACAGAAAAATATAAAAGGTAAACAAATAAATATGTAATATATGCATATGTCATCACTGTTAATGCCGCCAATTAAACAATAAACGGCGCACATATTCCACACAGCAAGTAGCACAAGCTAACAATAGCATGCAGCACAAGCTAGCGCATAGAACAAAAATATAAACGCAACACTTTTGTTTTTGCTCCCATTTTTCATGAGATGAACTCAAAGATCTAAAACATTTTCTATATACACAAAATAACCATTTCTCTCAAATATTGTTCAAAAATCTGAAAAAATCTGTAATAGTGAACACTTCTCCTTTGCCGAGATAATCCATCCCACCTCACAGGTGTGGCATATAGAGATGCTGATTAGACAGCATGATTATTGCACAGGTGTGCCTTAGAATGGCCACAATAAAAGGCCACTCTGAAACGTGCATTTTTGCTTTATTGGGGGGGTCTGGGCAGGTCCGAAAACCAGGCAGTATCTGGTGTGAGAGGTAGGGGTAGGGTTAGGGTTAGGGTAATGTTGTGAATTGAGTGGCCTGTGTTCGTCGTCCATTACATACGCCTGCCCATACCATAACCCCACCACCACGGGCCACTCGATTCACAACATTACCCTAACCCTACCCCTCACACCAGATACTGCCTGGTTTTCGGACCCCCCCAATAAAGCAAAAATGAGTGGCCGACTCCGCCTACTAACGGCAACTCTGCAGAATCCTATGGGTGACGTCACGGACACTACGTCCATTTATATATACAGTCTATGGTACGTACACATAATTACTAATGGCTCGGACGTTACACTGGCTAGCTGCTAGCTGCTAACTGCCGCCTCGTTATTCGTTAATATCAAATCCATCATAACAATCCAGAACGCGCAGGACATTGCTCAACTTTTGAATCCTGGAAATCCTGGAAATCTTCGCTTCGCTCCCCCACAATGCAGTTCGGTGACAAGCGAGGCAAAGTGACGTCATCCCCATTCAAAGTCAATGGGCAGAGAAGCGTTGGAAGCGGTGGAAGATTGTGGGGGAGCGAAGTGAAGATTTCCAGGATTTCCAGGATTCAAAAGTTGAGCAATGTTCAACTTTTGAAGCTAAGCTGGAAGCGTCAGCCAACCAAATCCCGTTTATTCAAATCTGACAGTAGAAGCGCTAGCCAATCAAACCGCGTGTAAGCAGGGAGAACCAGACCGCAGTTAATTTCCTCATATTCCAAACGAGAAATTACGGTAGCAAATCACCCGGTTCTTTACGACCAGAACGATTAACGGGATACAAACCGGAGAAACCAGGCATGGAGGGAGGTGGCAGAGACAGTGGGTGAAACTGGTAGTTTTTCGCCTGTTTGGGGAGTTTATATATATATATTGCTCGCATAAAATCCCTGGGGTTTTTTGCTTTGTATGTCGGGGGCGGGAGATTCATGTGATTGGTTGTTGGTCGCGTTGCTCGCAAAAAATTCCCAAGCTTTCAGACACGCCCAGCTCCAAGATTTTCAAGATTTTTGAAAAGCTGCTGTGTGTGGACGTACCGTAAGAGAGAGGTTCCAGGTTGTTGCATTGAAAAATATTCAGGAGAATATGTGTCATTGTTCCAATGATAATAAACAAACATTTGCATAAAGCATATTTGTCCACTCATATGTTGATAAGAGTATTCAAAATTTGAAAAATATTCCTCTAAGGTACATTTAGAACAGATAAAAAATGTGCGATTAATTTGTGATTAATCGCGATTAACTATGGACATCATGCGATTAAATATTTTAATCGACTGACAGCCCTAGTTTTTTTTTAATAATAAGATTGAATAAACATAATATAACGTAATTTCAGGGAGGCTAAGAGGTGCTGGGAGGTAGATTTTGTTACCCTTGGACAAAGTAAGACTTGCTGTTTCCCCTGGTTTCACTCTGTATGCTAAGCCCACCAGCTGCTGACTGTACATTTGTATTCAACATACACATGAGAGTGGTATCAACACACTCATCCAACTCTGCTAGGAAGTGGATGAGCCTCTTTCCCAAGAGTCTAACCCGTCCATTAAACAGTATACAAATACAATGACACACAAGAAAGATTGTTTGCATCAATTTAAAGCATGACACAACATAAACATGTCTTATATCCATTGTGGCTGCACAATGACCAAATGACAGGCTTCCACATTGTAATGCGTTACATACAGAGACACCAGTCAAACTGGATTAATGGATGTGCATATGGATTGATAATGCACATACAAATGCAAAATGTGGTTACTGTAACACACACACACACACACACACACACACACACACACACACACACACACACACACACACACACACACACACACACACACACACACACACACACACACACACACACACACACACACACACACACACACACACACACACACACACACACACACACACACACACACACACACACACACACACACACACACACACACACACACACACACACACACACACACACACAACACACACACACACACACACACACACACACACACACACACACACACACACACACACACACACACACACACACACACACACACACACACACACACACACACACACACACACCAGGTTGAAAGGGCAAAAACGCTTTCACACTGCCAGTTCATCCCAGAGAAGCCCAAAAAGCACAGAGTGCTATTCACCACATCTGCATCTCCATCTGCATACTCACTTTTCACACTCACGCTACTCTAAACAAACTTCCATCTGTATGGAAACATGCTCTGCACTGTGCAGCTTACCCATGTACACACACCACCGCACACACCACCACACTTCCTCCCACAACCATCACGTTGTGTTTACAGTGTGTTTTCTCTGGACTATTACGTTCAGGGTTCCACGGGTTCAACAATGCTCCTGAACCATGCATTTTGTTCCGCTGTGACGTCAGTGGTGTTCCCATTTATTGCGTTTTCTTCACTAAACACTAACATTTCCCCTCTTCCACCTCCTCTAATTCACCCTCCTCTCTTCCTTTCCACTTAATCCCTCAAATTATTTCTCCTCATGGTGTCTTTTTTTCCAGGATGCAGATATCTACAATTCCATTGCCTTCTGTCAATTTTTTACGCTTGAATTAACAGACCATCCTGTTTTTCCTGTTCCCAACCACTTTGTTCCCCACATAGGAGATGTAGGATATAGGGGAGGATGGATGGACAGATAATGTGTGCAGAGGGGAAAATCCTCCAGGGGCAGAGAGCTTTCAAAGTTTGTTTTTGTTGCAGCCTCCCCAGATTGACGATTCAACTGGCAAATCCTTAAACACAACTCTCATTAGTGGATCAAAACAAAAATATGCTGGGTTGAAACTATGAAAACATATTTTTCCCCTCAATTTTTTTAACCTTCTTGTTTTTCACTGCTTTGTATTTTTGTATTCCTTTCCTCTCTTTTGTGTGTTTTCACACCCGGCTCTTTTTCTGCTGCCTTTTTTTTGTCAATATATTTGCTTTGTTATTTATCCAGCCCTTATCTGAGCCTTTTGTGTGTTTGCTGTGCACACAGAAAATCCATCATTGCCATCTAGCAGTAATGCAGCTCTTACATATTGAGCAGAAAATACAGACCTAAACCAAGTGAGGGGCCACAGAGAGGAGAAGAAACAGATGAGAAAGAGGAAGAAAACTGGTTTATATTTCTCGACTGTTAAAACAACCCTGCAGAAAATACTTATGTACCCTTCGGCAGGAAAGGCTGGTTCTCAGGACCCCTGGGTGGCACGGACGGACACTGTAAATAATGTTGATGCACAATTGCTCTAAAATTAGAAATATCTCCATCCATGTTTTCTCTAAACCCCAATGGCTACTGATTTTGGTCCAATATATATATATAAACCTTTGAAAAAAATTAAGGGACCACTGAAGCATTATCAGTTTCTCTGGTTTTACTATTTGTAGGTATGTGTTTGAGTACATTTAATTTGATTCTATAAGCCTACTGACAACATTTCTCTGTGTTAGAATTCATTGGGAATGGAATGGCTGCTATACATGTAGAGCTCGAGATTTAAGAATAATTTGGAGCTATATATTATCTTTGTTTTGCTTTCGGTGTGTATTCATTTGATTTCCCGCAACACGTTACAGCAGCACAATTTATAATTCTAAATGGTAAAGCTGTTCAATCATCTTTAGTCGCTGATTGGCTCTGAAATTAAGAAAATCTATGGCGTGAAGAAAAGTTTATCTTTGATATTTTCCCAAGTTGTCTGGGATCATATTTTATAACGTATGAGGAGAGAGGGGAGTCCGTGTGGAATGTGACAGAAAGGTTCAACAGGATTGTAAACAGTCTCTCTTCATAAGTAGAATACATTGAATTTGAAAGGCAGGTTTCAACTAAGAGCAGCTCTTCAGTTCACTGAAAAAATTAGTCCACAATAGTCTGTGTTGAAGAAACAGTCCGATTGTTTTTTTAAAGGAGAGCGTGTTTGACAGATGGCCTGCCCTGAGCAAATAAACAAAGGATCAGAAATAGGCTTGGTTTATAAAGCAAATATTCATTAATCTATTTAAAATGCCTGGATCCGGGCAGATCCTTTTGATTGGCTCACACCATGAAATTCCACATGCACACATGTAGCCTCAATACATAGATGCACCCAAATATGCAATCTGCCAAAGATGTGAATTGTGTTCATACAGCAGAGAAGTGTCATTTATTTTCTTGTATCAAATCCACACTACAAGTGATCCAAATGTATCCGTGCAGGACAGTGGATCCGATCTGTCTACACAAGCTTCCATTAACATTCAACTTGGCAGTGAGAGTCGCAGGTCTGCCATTCAGCTTATTTGTCTTTTCTTCCCCAGCTATCAGAATAAAGTGGCTATGGCTATCATACTGTGACCATATGCAGAGCTTAATGCTCTGATTACGTCATGCATGACCTGTCTTTTGAAATGAATATCAAGTAACCAAGACACGCTTCCATAATGTTTGCGCTTTCCAACAGTGCAGTTGTTTACAGAGCACTTGTAGATTGTACCTTGTGCGCTTTTGTAACTCTTGTAGACAACACATTTGATCCTAACAACAGCATTGCTCCATGCCAAAGTGCCTCATGAATAAAAGTGTCATTGTTTGTTCAATCTCTCAGCTGTAGCTTCGTCTTAAAATGTAGTTTAGTATCATGCAAAACCTTTGATTAGCTCGTGAAAATAGGTTTTAAACAACTCCCGAAGGACAGAGTTTGATGTGTGTCAGTGGAGTTCCTCTATTCCCTGCAACTACAATACAACTACTATATTCAATACAGGCCTAATAAAATGAGTTCACTTTAGTTACATAAAACAAACATGTTTCTCACGTATCTACTGGTATTTAGTTATTCAAATAGTTTCAATTTTATATGTCTATGTGTAAAATATTAATCTCTTGAGATTCCATATCCACAATATAATGGATATGACAGGAATTTAGTATAAAAACACTCACAGCATTGTCTTCAACAGCAATGTGTCACTCACAGCACACAATTATTTTCAATGGTGCAGACACAACAATCAAAATTCCTTTGACTTTTATTGACTGTGCTGGAGGTAGAGAAAGAGGAAAGGTAGATAGTTAAAACTTCAAATAAAACTGAAACTATGGAAGATTTATTTGTATACATGTGTAGATAGTTTCTCAGATAACATATGTTACCTGTTCCACATAGCTTTGCATAAGAGCATTAAACCCCATGCCCAAATTAAAGCTGGAATGTGTACTTTTAATAGTGACAAGTTTGCATAGGGGATTCATGCTTGTATCTTCTCATGGAAAATAGAGCAAAGAATATGCCAGTAATTGGGCCTTTGATAGAAATAAAACTGCACTTTATTGGCAGAGTAATCTCTCGCAGTATATTTTCCTGGTTATTATGAAATCACACAAGGTGAATCCCAAATTCTTCTTCTGTCTCTGTTATTCTGATCTAATGATTCCTTCAGATGTTCGCTAACTTCTCTGTGCCAACTTTATCAGACCAGGTGTTGTTCTGTGCTCTGTGCACGATTCAACCTAAGACATGGTCTAATTCAGGCTGTCCAAAAGGATGACAATAAAACCCTTTGATTGAACATTCAGTTAAGTCTCTCCTTATTGAAGGTTTATGGCAGCCATGTTAGTGGTCTCTGACAGACTGGGAGATAAGGCCAGACACTTTGAACAGAAAAGTGAACTTGATTGAGTGACTGTTTCAGAGTTTTCCACGACTGCCTCCATATTTCTCTCTTCCCTGCGGAGTAAGGCCCCTGATTGAACATGCGGCAGATTCACATAACCTACATGCAAGATTTTTACAATTGTCAACACTTCAGTTTGAATAAAGATGTCTCTGAAGTGAGTCATTCAAAGGTATTTGCAAAAGAGCGGTCCTCTGAGGAAAACAGCTGTCATCTTTATTGCTGGCACAATATTAGAAGCTGGACATAAGCCTTAACATGTGGGAGAATGCCCAGACAGACATCTCTGAGGAAAAGTTACTCATAGATTGAGGTATTTTAAGGTCTCTCAGCCCTTTTTTAAACTTTAGTGCTGCTTTGTGACAGATAATGTACAGACAATGTACACATGGCACCTATTGCACGTCTGTCCGTCCTGGGAGAGGGATCCCTCCTCTGTTGCTCTCCCTGAGGTTTCTCACATTTTTCCCTTTAAACTGTGGGTTTTCTCCGGAAGTTTTTCCTTGTACGATGTGAGGGTCTAAGGATAGAGGGTGTCGTATTGTCATACTGATATTCTGTACAAACTGTGAAGTCCACTGAGACAAATGTAACATTTGTGATATTGGGCTATATAAATAAATATTGATTGATTGATTGATAATGATGGGCTAGAGATACTCTACCTAAAAGATGATAAGATCGTAATGTAGGCTGATGTGTTCCCAGATAAAATACTTCATACAGAAACTCTACAAGGTTATTCTCATAACTTTAAAACTATTCATTATCTCTTTGTCACACATTCAACTGCATTTCCTAGTCTAAATAATGCCTTTTCTTGCTCATATGTTATTTTTAAACGTGGGTTTGTTTTGCTGCATGAATGCTATGTGACAACGTCCTGTAAGGCCAGCGGAGCCCGGATAATTATATTAGAGTGATTCTCAGGGAGTTTACGGCCCCGCCTCCTCAGCGGCAGGATGGAGTGGTTCCACTGAGGGAGACCTGATGTGAACCCTTATACATGTGATGTTTTGGTGTTTTGTTTCTTTCCGTTAACCGTTAAGTGGGAAATAAGTATTTTTGTGTGTGTGTTTCTCTTAGTATCCTAAGATACTGTTATGTTTGGCTGTGAAAAAAAAAAAAAAAAAAAAAAAAATTATTATGAAGGGCAGACCATCTATTTGTATTTATTTTGGTTTTTTTAGAAAGGGGCAGGTCACATAAGATTTTATTCTTCTCCCTGCTCCTTTTCACTCAATGGTAGAGTCATGTTTTGTGGCAATTATTGTACATTTGGTTTTGCGTACCATGAGCGGGACAAATAAAAATGAAATGAAACTTGGCGGCCCTGCCAGAAGAACACCAGCAGGTTTTCTGACTTCATGGGAGTATCCAGCCTCTGCTGGCTAAGGATCAATGGCTTTGGGCTAGAGCAGGGGTGGGGAATCTCCGGCCCCCGGGCCGTATACGGCCCGCGAGACCATTTAGTACGGCCCTCGAGGTAATTTATAAACACACCCAAAAAAGAAAAAAATGAATTAAATCTAGACCGCAAACAAATTAAACAAGCGAGTGCCTGTTTTTCCTGGCCAAGGTCAGGGTCCTTGAACACAACACGAGCCTAACGTGTCATCACGTGGGATATGTCTCGTCTGACAGGGGTGTAGTGCTGACGGAGAGCACCAGAACACCGCTCCGGCACTTCCAAAAATTGCAGTAGCCGTACACATGCCGCAGTTTTTGCGTGTCTGTGTCTTAGTTGAAAGCCCAGTGGCGATCTGTTCATGACTGTCATACTGATCATACAGTCAATAACTGTGTTGTTATTAGCATCTGGTTAGCTAGCTATGCTAACGAATATAAGAAGCTTTTTCTCCAACCAGTGAGGTAAAGGCACATCTTTATATGATCATTATTATAAAAAAATAAGATAATAAAGTAAACGGGTATAAAATACTATATGACAGTAAAAAAAAGTTGTTATTAATAAACAAGAATACAGTTTGAAAGGAGTGATTTGTAAAATGTCCATAAAGAAAAAGTAAATCTGTTTACAGTTCTGTTTCATCTGGGTGTTGAGAGATGTATCCATAGATCTCCTAATGTTGCTCTCAAAGTGCACCAAATTGATGCTTTTAACTTCAACATTTAAAAAATAATCTTCCCCCCGGACCCCCCTAGAGGAGGTTAGGTCCCCCCCCCCCACTTAAATCATGTCCACATGGATAGGAAACTAAATACATTTGCACACATCTTGTGTCCATATCTGTTTTGGTGTTCATGCCACAACCGTGCACGTGCATGCATCATCATGGTAAAATATCTGGATTAAGAGGTTGCTTTTTCTTTGCACAGCATGAAAGAAAGGCCAAATGAATGGGCTGTGATTTAAAAAAAATTAAGCAGAGGTCAATAATTTGTACGGCCCTCGGAGGATGTTGAAAAAATTGAAATGGCCCTTGAGAGGAAAAAGGTTCCCCACCCCTGGGCTAGAGAGTGCCCCGTGGGTATAGCATGCTTTTTGAGTGAGAGCGGCTGCCACTGAATGACAATGAATACATATTTCAATGAACTAGGGATAAGTAAGAGGAAGCTGCAATTACCTTGTCAACATACATTTGTGTCCATCACTGACATTTGACTATATAGATTTAGTTTGTGCATAAAATGGTCTCTGAATTCACTCGTTGAGTTCACCTGTGTCCTTCACGCTAAATGCGTTTTCTTGACATCCCGTCTCTGTGTGAGTGTGACAGCTTTGACACTAAACCTTAAAGACAGCATTTTTATATCTTTGCTCTAACCTTCACTGCTCTGTGTGTGCACCAAGGGCGTGACCCGCAGCTGGCCGGGCTGACTCAGCCAATCGGCATTCCATGCAAGGTGGAATTGTGCCGGCCCTTGTCCACCATCAACAAAGGAGATGGAGGGCAAGTGAGCGCAAAACAGGGGAGAGCTTTGAATAAAAACATGAGCGGAGTGTATCAATGATCCACATCGTCCATACATCATTACAATGAGAGGCGGTGCTTTACTGACATCCACATTCAAACATTAACTTCAAATCAAGCTTGCACACATCACGTTCACATGCAGATACACACAGTGCTCCTTTCCACCTCCCTCTGTCTCCTTTTCTCTGTCTTTCTCACACACACTCTCTCTCTCATACACTTCATAGGTATGTATAACACTCCCTCCACTCCTGGCTCCACGCTCCACCCTCAGTCCTAAAGGACAGGCTGGTTGACCCAGGAGGAGGGGATAAGGGGGAGGGAGGGGGAGGTAGGAGCAGACGGAGCTCAGATTCATTTCTGCTGGTGCTGCTGGAGGCACAGCACATTGCGAGAGCAGAACGTGACGCACACAGAGCCGGGACACGCACGGCTATCAAATGGATTAATTTTGACATATACTTGTGAACTCTAAGAGAGAAAGGACAATAGAGCCAGAAGGACTTGCACCGAGCTTGTAAAACTTGGTTGTCACACTGGCAGAAAATAAAAAAGCTACCTGGCTTTGATGAAGAAACACTCATTCAGGAGCCAGCTGATATCCCGCTGAGCGGAGGGACTTGGACTGACAGCACTGAGGATGTGAATGTATCGGGGACAATCTGGACCCCCTTCTGTCACACTGCACTGCACCACTCAAGTGGATCATAAGTAAGTGCTTTAAATGTACTCTATGTTAATTGCTTGATTGAATATTAAAGTGATTTTCATACTGTTTTTAGTACAAATACTTCTTGTAAAAATCCTCCAATAATTCTCCTCTAGTCCCTGAAAACACGTCACAGGGTGTGTAGGAACTTAAACTTGATCACTATGTGAGCAAATAGATTTGTTTACTGATGTACTAATGTAGGTCATCAACAGTATCTGATGTCCCACTGAGTATGACACTCAAGTATTTCACCAATGATTTATCTTCCAATTACTATAACATGTATACTTTAACATAACAATAGTAGGGTTTTTATTTACTTAATGAAAAATAAAGGAATCTTCTTAAGAAACAATGCCATCACGATACACGTGTTTCGGACACTATATATATATCTTACCTATTTTAAACATTGTAAAGACAATTGAAATCATGTTTTGGGAACATGTAGTTAGTTTAGATGTTAGGGGAATGTGTTAGTGTTAGGTGTTTTTTTGTATATATTTTTAAATGTAATATATATATATATTCACATAAATATGTTTGTTAACTGTTTGTGAACTAATTAATTAAATAAGGTATATTTAGAAAATGTCAAAAAGCTAGTTCCTTGCATAAGCTTGATGTATGATTTTAACATACACATTTTCTGAGTGAAGTCACCTGTTTATTTGATATGATTGAATATCACATTAGGTTGATTTGAAAAAAAACCTTGACACTTTATACATTAGAGCTTTAAGTGAAATAATGATATGCCCAGTATGTATGAATCATGCCCGTCAGCCCTCATTTCAACATATGTAATATATGTTAACATATACAGCACAGGCTGGTGTACTTGATTGGAAGTATTTTTTGGCACAGCCTAATTGAAAATGCATGTGGTCCTCCAAGTTTTTCCACAGATAAAAAAAGCTCAAGGGAGCCTCCAGGTTGTTCATGTGATTGACTCTCTCATGTAATGTTAATGGACTGTAATAGTGAAGGCGCTAAATGCTTTGTCCCGCAGACATCGAGACCAGAGCCAAACGCACACAGAGAAAAAAGGAACCGCGTGAGAAAGCCTACCATGCACTGACAACAAGGTGAGAGGCCATGGAGGCATATATATCTGTTATGTGTGTGTTTGTGTGTCCGTTTCTTTGTGTATTTGTGTGTCCTGCCCGTATTTTAAAATCTAAAAAGATCTTTAGATGAGTTAAAGAAGATGGTCAGTGTGCGCTGTGTGTTTATGGTACATACAAGTCTTCACCTTTAGTTAAAGTTAATTTATTGCCTGACTTGATATGTAAACAGAACATCTCATTAATGAGGAGATGGAAATGTCTCCCTTTATGCTTTTGATTCTCAGTGAAAGCCTCTAATGCAGCAGTTTGTCTTGTCAGTTTCCACTTGTGTAATAGCTATAAAAACAACTTTAAGAATCTCAGTAAAATACACAGATCACTGTTTGGCAGAAAATATTTTTGTGATTTACAGCAGGAAGTAATTTTGTATCAATCAAAGTGCCCTAGAAGAATGTTTCCAATAATCATACACTTTCCATGTTTTTTTAAATTTGGCACAATCTGCTATTCAAACTAAATTACTTCCTTGATTATAGTCCTATATCAGGAAAAAGCATCACCATCATCATAATTTCTACTATTTTCATTGTCAATTTAGTCTGGTCTCTGACAGGGAATGATTTCATTGTGTGGCATGGATCTAACCATTATAAGCCTCAAACGTCCAGGCCTGTTGTAGCGGATGTGGTATCACTGCCGCCCAGTTTCCATTCTTCAGGGGGAATACTCAGAATTGTATATCAGTTTTGGCTTATTTATTGTTTAGGTCACATGCTGGTAGCCAGTGCGCTGGTTAATGATATATAACTAGAACAACACTCAGTGGTCGTTTTAACAGGCTTTCAGTGCAGATAAGGGGACTTGGACCTTCTTTAACAGCACAGAGTTTGACCAAGCCAGTGTATTGTGGAAATAAACTCCTGCCCATGTTTGTGAAAACACAAAAAGATGAAATATGGGTGGTAATGGCTGTATCGGTGTGTGCAATGAGGCGTGGCCCCACATGATTAACTTTTAATGGGTTGTTTGGGCAAGAGAGTAAAATAACAGTGTTTATTTGTATTGCTCACAGGGGCTGCAGTCTGAAGTCAGGGGGCTTGAACCTGGGTGACACTCACTGAGAATGAAATCATGGACACAGAGCTGTGAATTAATGAGTACAGCAGGTTGCTCAACAAATGCAGGTTGCTCAACAAATGCTTCAATATATACAGAGAATCAACTTGTTATAGAAACACCTATTCAGATGTGAGAGCACCAATGGGGATCTCATTTAGAGATATGTGGAAAAGAAAAAAGCGTGGCCATATCTGCTTTATCATGCAGATGAAATGCTGCACTGCCCAGCGTGTGGCAACACACATGAGTCATTCAGACCTATATTGTGTAAGAATCTATCGATCAATATGTAAATAAAAGTCTCAGGCCACACTGACACAAGCAGCAAAGAATACTAAAGGTTAAGTATAGGGGTGTGATCTAGGGGTGTGATCTAAAGCTTCATTGATACAAGTATTTTCAGTTGGCTTGGATCAGTGGTTCTCAAACTTTTTCTGCCATTCCCCACTTTGAACAGGTTCGCCTTTTCAAGCCCCATCTATCGTGAGCTACTTTTACTCCTCTTTTTTTTGCAGCATATTTTAACATTATTATATGCTTACCTTTAACCTTTGTGTGCTGTTTGGGTCTGTGGGGCCCGTTTTCAGTGTTTACTAAAATAAAATGTATGCAATTTAATTATTTTAACCTGCTTTATTTGGGGGTGGACCTCACATCCTCAGAGGTGCCCAGTACGTCGACCGCGGGGGCAATGCTGGTAGATCGCGAGTCATTCATAAAAAAAAAATCCTGTTCCGTTAAAATAGACAAAACAGGTTTTGATCCCTCCTCCCTTGGCCTCCTCCCTTGGCCTCTTCAGGAGTTTACTTGATTGACAGAAAAAGCGACCTATCGCTTTCCAGTCTGTTAACCCAGAATGCAAAGCGATACAAAATCAGTCAAGTGCCGGGAAAACTCAAATTAAGTTAAAGAGACAAACAACAAAATGAGTGCGGGACCGAGCAAGAAGCTAAAGACATACCACTTCCACCCAGAATGGGAGGAAGAATATTTGTTTGTGAACCGAAACAACATCCGGTTTCACTATGAGTGGTCGCATTTTCGAGAGCTCCCGCTTTGGCGGTTATTCCTCACGATTTTTTACATATTTCATCCTCCTGACAATATGGATTATGGACTCCTACCTCAACTCATCAATGAGGCAACATCACTTAGAGAAGGAGAGTAATGAAAGCGGGGATAAAATGAACCACAATGACTTTTACCTTCTCAACGGCTGGGAAAGGAAACACCTCGCTTTTGGAAGTGCAAGCATTCATGCATTATTAACTGCAAACCCGACGCGAAAGTACTTACCCCCGTCAGGCAAACTAGACCGAAGAAGTATGATCGTCTTGGTCTTATTGTTAGCGGGAGACATCCATCTGAATCCGGGCCCGGTGCAGACAAGAAGCCAGTCCTGCAGGCTCGAGGAGCTAGCATCTCAATTAGCATCAGAACTAGCATCTCTTCCGCTGCAACAACAACTACGCGACGACAACAGAGACCGTGGAGACAGCGGAGACCAAGGAATAAACGGAGACTTCGAGATTCCCCCGGGGACGCCTCGGCAGACAGACACGCATGAGGCAGTGACGAGAGGAAGAGAACCGAGATCCGAGGGAACAAATATCCGCCATGTTGTTAGCCACCCTGCTAGCATATCAACGGCTAAAGCTACAACGGAGTCTCCCTCCCCCCACCCCCACCCCCACCACCACCACGACAAGCCGGTTGCTGTAACGGACAAAGACAAATATCTGCAAGCTGACGACATTGTGCATTTAAGCAACAAAAATGGACTACATATTTTTCATCTGAACACTAACAGCCTGAGACACAAACTGGCTGAACTCAGGCAGCTATTCATGAACGGTAAGGCAAGCATATTATGCTTTTCTGAGACCTAATTGGACAATAGACCTATCGCTAAGCCACGCCCCCCTTTGAAAACTCGGACAAACAAAGCCGACCGTGAATGACTCTTGACAATGGCCGCGGGGGGAGTTCAAGTTAAAATAACATTAAAATAGAAGCAAGAGCTAATAAAAGCAACAGCAGATGAAAGTTAACAGTTAAAAGCAAGAGTAAAAAGGTAGCCATGTATTTCTTTATATAAAATATCTAATCTTGTTGCCTGTCGTGTGTAGTGGTGACTGTTGTGTAACCATTGAAATGATAATATGATGTTGAATGTTAGCAGTGGTGGTCACTACATTAAATCTATAACTATAACTGTCCTTGTTGGTCATCATTTTCACTGTTATGCACCTGGCTGACTGTAGCGTTACCTTTTTTTTGGGTGAGGGTCTGTGTCTTTTCGGAGCAGCACACACGAGAGCCCGGATGGGATCTGATATTCCAGAGTTGGCTTCCCATCTCTGAAGTGCTTTGAGGTGAAAAGACAATTAGCAAAAGTTAGCTAAAAACACCAGCTAACTAGCGAGGACGAAAAGTCAGACAGCAAACGTTGATATTGATAACACTGTAGCTAGTTAGCTGGCTAACAAGTTGGCAGCTAACGTTAGCTAGCTGGGCTGGATATACGCTAGCTAGTTGGCAGTCAAAGTCAATCGTTAGCAAACTAATAGTTTGGTCTACGTTTCTAATACATACCGTCAAATATGATGTCTTTATGAATTGACCTTACCTTTGAGCAAACATAAGTGTCCTTGATAATTGTCTTCACATTCAGTTGTGTATGTGGTTGACGACACAGCATAATCCACCGCTTGCATTTGTCGAGTTTTCTTTTGGGCTTCGGAAAAGGTACGAAATATACTCCTCCATCCAGTCTTTCAGGGTACCTGGTGTCCGAATTACAGGTACCCCACGCACAGCGTTTCACCATCAGATATTAGCTAGATAATAAACATATAAACTGAACTCTTCACAGTGGTTTCGATCACAGACGTCTGGTTTTGGTTTGATGCGCCCCACAAACGGCTTTTCTGGTGATGTCCGAGTTTTCTGTCAGGAGGGATTTTCGCTGTGATATGATTGGACAAATTCTATTTGGGGCGTGGTTTAGCGATAGGTCTATTCCATTACAGATTCAGAGATTGAAATTGAAGATTATCTTGTAGTGAGAAGGGACAGGAACGTGAATGGAGGTGGTGTCTGCATGTACATACATAAAGACACCAATTTCAAAAATCGTACTGACCTGCATCATGAAAATATTGAATCTGTGTGGGTTGAAATTATTTTTGACAATGCTAAATCTGTAATAGTCGGGACAATCTATAGACCACCGGAACAGAGTGACTTTTATGATACATTAGATGGGTGTTTGGCTGATGTGGGGGATGTAGAGACAATTATTATTGGAGACTGGAACACGGATATGCAACGTAAAGACACGTCCGTCTTCAAGTCCTTCAGTAGGATTTGTGATCTGCACGGCTTCAGCCAGCTAATCACCCAACCCACCCGGGTATGTGAAACAACACAAACTACCATTGATCTCATTCTGACCTCTGACAAGTCCAGGATCTCCAGTAAAGGGGTTATAGCATGCGGGTTAAGTGATCATTATATGATATTCTGTACCCGCAAAAAGCTAAAACAAAGGGCCGGCTGTCACAAAACAGTCCTATCTAGAGACCTCAAAAACTACTCTAGCGAGGCCTTTAACCTAGAACTGGAGAGCCTGGACTGGTCAGATGAGCTCAGTGGTACACAAGTTGAAGAAACATGGCTTGGTTTCAAAAACAAATTCTCTGCAATACTCAATGATTTGGCCCCCCTAAGAACAACCAGGGTAAAAAATCGCGCTGAGCCGTGGATGCACTCCGGCACACTGACCGCCATGAAAACCAGAGACAAAAAATGCTCTGAGTTTCATAAAAGTCAGTCAATGCTTTCCAAAAGCACGAGCAGTGAACTCCAGGCCCACGTGACTGAACTCAAAATTGAAAGAAACAGACTAAGAAATGACGTAAGCTCCATGATCAAAACTGCCAAAAAGAATTTCATCAATGTCAAAACTAAGGAAAACAAAAATAAACCCAGTGAACTTTGGAAATTACTCAATAACCAGCTTGGCTGCAGTAAAAAACTCAAAACGAGATTTTCTAACTTAAACATAAAGACAGATAACAGGCTCATCACAGACAAACTGGATGTGGCCAAGTACTTGAACATTTTTTTCACAAACATAGCCACAACTCTTGTAAATAAATTACCCTCCCACTCAGGGCTTTTTGGAGTAGATCACATCATGACCTACTACAAAAACCTAGGGGTACGCAAAGATGATTTCAGTCTAGCAAGGGTAACAACAGCAGAGGTACTCATTAAACTGAGCGCCCTCCAACCTAACAAGGCCACTGGCCACGACAATATCCCCTCCAAATTCCTCAGAGACACAGCAACCGCCATCTCACCAGTCATAGCTCACATAATTAACCTCTCCATAAAACAGGGAAAAGTACCCAAAGACTTCAAAATTGCAAGAGTAACCCCCCTGCACAAAAAGGGCAGCAAATTGGACCCAGGCAACTACCGCCCTGTTTCTATACTTACCTCCATCTCGAAAGTCATGGAAAAAATAGTATATGAACAGGTCGAAAAGTACCTCGCGGAAAATAAACTAATCTATGAATTTCAATCTGGCTTTAGAACATCCCACTCCACTGACACATGCCTTCTTTATTTGAGCGACCACATCAAACAAGAGGTGGACGAGGGTAAGTACTGCGGCATGGTGATGCTGGACCTACAAAAGGCTTTCGACACTGTCAATCACCCCATTCTGATTGACAAGCTAAAAGCAATTGGTTTTGATAAACTATCGGTGAGCTGGATGCAATCCTACCTGGAGGGGAGAGAACAGATGGTGGAGGTAAACGGTACTCTGTCCCCCCCTAGCATATTAGGTATGTTACTGTTCCTAATTTATGTAAATGACATGTCATCAGCATGTGACTGCAACTTGTTCCTGTTCGCGGACGACTCAGCCCTGCTGGTCTCTGACAGGAGCAGATTGCAGGTTGAAAAAACCCTCAGCTCCGAGCTTGGCAGAATCTGCACCTGGCTCGCCGATAATAAATTATCATTACACCTGGGTAAAACAGAGTCCATTCTCTTCGGTTCGAAACATAATCTCAGCAAATCCGACGACTTCTCAGTTGCAGTGGGTGACATTATTGTCACAAGTAAGAAGGAAATTACATACCTAGGATCTATTCTTGAGGCAAACCTCTCCTGTGACAAAATGGCATCCAATGTAATAAAAAAAGTCAATCAAAGAACTAGATTCCTATACCGGATCTCCTCTCTGGTAAACAAAAACACCCTGAATACTCTGGCAGGAGCACTCATTCAAGGGTACTATGACTATGCTTGCACGTCATGGTACCATAGCACCTCCAAGGCGCTAAAAATAAAACTTCAAACATCGCAAAATAAACTGGTCAGACTACTGCTTGACCTTTCATCTAGAACCCACCTCACCTCTGCCCACTTTGACAACCTAGGATGGCTTAGAGTAGACGACAGAGTACAGCTACTTGCAATGGACCTGGTCTACAAGATCCACTACACCTCTATGGTACCCATGTACATGTCAAAATTCTTCCCAAAGGTCAAGGAATACCATGATCATAACACCAGAGGGAGCTCCACAAATCATGTGAAACCCAGATTTGGCACAAAAAAGGGGGAATACACGTTTCGCAATTATGCCACATCAAGGTGGAACGCTCTTCCCACAACTGTAAAGGAAAGTAAAACTATACTTACCTTCAAAACCTCTCTTAAAGAGCACCTTCGGGGGAGAGCATTGCAAAACTGGCCCCGGTAATGGTACAAATCTCAACCTGTCGTTCAATGGACAGCTTCCCCCCCCCCCCCCCCCATCTATGTATATACTCGCATTTTAGACTCTGTTACTAACTGTATATCTGTAGACTTGGTATGTCTTAAATGTCCGGTTAGGATGTATTAGAACGAAATCTAAAATGAAAATTGTAAATAAGCAATCTGTATGTAAAAAAACCACCTGTATGTAAATTGTAAATAAGCCATCTGTATGTCAAATATGTCTTATATGTCTTAAATGACATGATGAATTGGAAATGGGGGACCCTGATGTAAACAAGACGAAAGTCTTTCTCTGGTCTGCATCCCCTTAACAATTGTATGTTTTGAGCTGTACTGTACTGTACCCAATATACAAGCTGTTAATAAACTTTTCAATCAATCAATCAATGTCACATTCAAAGGTTATTTGCCTTATTTGTAAAGCAAGCGTCGCTCTGCCAAAGAAAGGTAACGTGGAGAGGCATTATCGGAGTGTTCACAAGGCATATGACAGCGACTTCCCTCCGAGTAGCGAGTTGAGAAAGAGAAAGGTCATGTATTATTGCTACACAAATATTATCTCGCAATCTTAGTGTCGCCAAATCGTTTCTAACATGCAAAAAGACAAACAAATGTCGGTGTATTTTCGATCTTTCCAATCGAGACGAGATCTCTCTCCCCCGTCTGTGCGCGAGGGGGCGGGGCAGTTTACACACACGCGGCTGCTACAAGCAGCAACACACGGAGGAGATGGCGGAGAGAAGCGCTCCAAGGTGTGGTTAAATGTTACCCGTCTTGAGGTGGACAATGCTCCTTGCCAAGAGAGTTCAGCATGTGAGGGCGGTAACACGAGCAATGTGTCTAAACATTTAGCAAAAGTGCTCCACATCCAGACGGAGGAATGCACCGGGTTCGACTGTCTTTCTAGCAGCTCTGCAGCCCCATCCACGAGTAACGTTTCCACGTCAGGTGTTATGTATGCTAGCAGCAACACACGCAGTTAACTCAATGATTCAAACATGGGTTAATGATTATAGGAAACTGAGTTACTCTTTATTTTGTTAAAGTTTCAGCTATTCTGTTCACAGTTCTGTCATCAGATTATTTAATACGATTTGTTAAAACATTGTTGTTTCTTTTGATGTGAAATATTATTTATTTAATTTAAATAAAAAGCAATGTTAGTTTTGTTCACAATTTGTTAATTTAATAATATATGTATTTTTGAATCAAGTATTCATCTTTATTGTCTTCATTGTTAGTTTCCACATGCCTAAAACAACCTCAAGCTAAATCTAAAAGTTGATGGCTAAATAAGAGGGTTTGAGAAATTGTGCAAGGCAGACAGTAATAGTCTGAATAGTCGATTAGTCGTTTCATTCATCGATAGATTAATCGATTATCAAATTAGTCGTTTGTTGCAGCCCTATTATCCCATGTATAAATAAAACGTGTTATTCAGCAACCCTTGCAATTTGGGATTTTATTTTTGGTTGGTAGACCTCGGTGAGCTGGTCATTTCAAAAGTAGCTCACCAGCCCAAAAAGTGTGGGCACCCCTGCTCTAGGGGGTCTGGGGGCATGCACCCCCGGGAAGATTTTTTTTTAAATGTTGAAGTTAAATGCATCAATCTGGTGCACTTTGAGCACAAAATGAATTTATGGATACAGCTCTCAACACTCATATGAAAGGGAACTGAATACTTTTCAATAATCCAAAAACTTGTTTCCTGCTGCCAATGTCTATTAATGAGGATGATAAATAATATCAGACAGAAATAATAGGCATGTCCGAAACAGTTTTCTCTGTGATTTTGATCTCTGATGACAGAAGACGGTGGATTGGTTAGGAAGAAAGGAGAAAAGAATGTTGCTAAGGAGGACAGATAGGGTCAAACCTGGTCAAAGGGAATTGATCATGGGACTGATATGCACACACAAGCATGACGGGGAAGGGAAGGGTCTTTTCTCTTTTCTCATTATGTTTGGATTATTACACTCAGGGCTTAAGCACTGTTTGTTAGCTACTGAGGCCACCACCGTTTCATGTTAACCAATTAGCTTTAAATCTGCCATAGGATGAATTCCCACTGTCAGTGTGTGTACTGAAAAAAGGTGTTCGTGTAAGAAAGAGCAATTTAATTTGAAGGAGCATAGCAGTGGATTTGAATAAAATCTCTTATACATCACACCTACCTATTTTGCAAACCCTGCTTCTTTGTTTTTTGTCTACCCTTCCAGACATCAACTGCATTCTATTATTTTACATACAATTTGAAACTCTATTAGCAACCCCCTGGTATACATTATTACATGACATGTCACTTGTTAGACGCTTTTTATCCAAAGCGACTTACTTTGGTTGTTATGTAAACCTTTTGTTGTTATGTGAACCTTCACAGTACAGATCAAGTTTGCATTGATTATGGTCAGTAGTGCAGACTTTAAATCAATACGTTAACAAAACAATGAGGGAACATCGACAGATATTAATGCAGACCTGATTCTCACTGTGGCAGATTATGCAAGTTACAAGTCTGCTGATCTGATTCATTGTCATATTATTCAAACAATTATTAATAGTGACAATGAAGTTTTGGGTCTGTAAATAATCCCAACAAAAGAGGATAACAGATATCTACGATTGTCTGAAAGCAGCCAATTCAGAGGAAATCTTTGTATTAACAAAGTATCCTCTCAACTTGGATTATTTTGAATGTTTGTCACTTTGACAAAATGGCAAAATAAGTAATAGTAACAAAATAACATAGGAGTGAATATAACAACCCAAAGATATGTCTCTTTTAGACATTTGGTGCTTAACATACGTTTAAACATATGGTTTAACAGGACTTTGAAACACAGATAATGTTTGATCTACACATAGCTGCAGTGACATAGTTTGTCAAAGGGAATGACCAAAACATGTGTGAACAGCTGAAAAGAGAACCAAGATGTGAATGCTTTGTAGCTATAATGTTTTCTTGCACACTTTAATTACCTGTTCCTGTCATCCCTGAGGCAGTGTATTGCTGTGTGCGGGGGAAAGCAGTATAGGATGGAGAGGACATGGAAACGGATGGTTGCACACCAGTTTGCCTTTGGAGAGAAACACAAGAGAGGAATTGACTCTATCATTAATCAAAGTGAAAGCCTTAAAGTAAAGAGAGGAAGTGACTGTACTGCACTAACTACTAAAAGCACTGTCTACAGTATTTCCAGCACAGAGAGACAGAATACGTTTTTGCTTTACATTAAGTCGATCAGACAGATGGGAAAGCTGTGCTGTGCTTTTGTTATTAAAGTGGGAGCGAAGTGGAATCAATTTTTAAGAGACAGGATATTTAAAGGAATACAGTGAACTGCATCCATCAGAGTTTCTCTGAGGACAAGAAACATCCGTGCAAGAAATGTTGAACAACGCGTGGGTCTCCTGTTGTGGAGACATTTTAAGAAAATCCATATTGACTTCTTGGATGCACAATCCATGCAAATTAGACATGAGCATATTAGAAGAAACTATTGTGTGTCCTTCTGAAGAACAGTTGAACAGGAACTCATTCATAATGTATCTAACGTAAAGTGAGGTCAGTAACGGCACTGCGTAATGAATGCAAATAAAACTACTACCAAAAACGTGAATCAATAACGCAGCGCTAATATGCTTCATAAATGTAATGCAAGTTACTTAATGGTTTAGCGTCGTATAACAAACAACTATTAAGAATTAATCGGGAATTTAGAATTAACTAATCAAATGCATACAAAAATTACAAGCACAAATACATATTCACAATCTAAATCATAATCACTACACAAGGTAGATCTGTGGATTTATAAAATATCATAATTAGGAAGTCACCACAGAAAGTATTTGTGGATTTACAACTCTAAAAATGGCTGTAGCTAGTGGCCACAGTGGAATATGGTTCGCCGTATTAAAGTGGGCCATATGTTACTACCATGAGTGTAGAAATACTCTGTTACCAGTAAAAGTCCTGCATTCAAAATGTAACTCAAGTAAAAGTAGGAAAAGTATGAGCATCAGAATATACGTACTAGAGTACCAAAAGTAGAAGTTATCATTATGCAGATTGGCCCATTTGAGAATAATATATATTATGTTTTGATTATAATTATTGATGCATTAGTTTTAATTACTAGGGTAGCTTGTGAATGTTACTCCAGGTGTAACTAAAGTCTTATTTAAGAGGTGAATACAGTTAATTAATAAAAATCTGCAAAGTAACAAAAGGGAAAAAATCAATCTAGTGGAGTAAAAGTACACAATATACCTAGTAGAAGTACAAAGTAGCAAAAAATTGAAATACTTGAGTACACAACTCCCTCAAAATGGTATTAAAGTACAGTACTTGAGTAAATCTACTTAATTACTTTACACCACTGGGAAACAGAAATATACATCAGAAGCGGCAACAGCTGCCTCAACACGCCTCCATCTGCTGATTTCACAGAGAATCTGCAAATGGAAAATACATAGCTGTTTCGCTTTACACATTATGTAGTTAGCTACTTTCTTACGTTGGTGGACCTTACCTTTGAAACAGTAGCAGCATCGTTGTTGTTACAGGATGCTGTGTCGATGACGTTACCTGAATATGAGACGTTTAGGGAACACTGGTAAATTGTAACATCACGTACTACGCAAATTAAAAACATGATTTTATATTTTAGTTTAGTTTAAGTAAGTCCAATGTCTTCATATTTTTCAGTAATTTTTTTTAGGGATTTGGTTATTATGTTTTTCTCTGGGGCTCAGACAATTAAAATACACGGGTCAATTAAATATAGCTAGACTCAAACAAAAACTATTTACAAAATGCACACTTACTCACCATTCTGTATGTCATTGAAACACTCAGGGACAGCCGTGCACTGCAGTTGATGTTTAGCACACACAATGCTAACCTTTCTTTTGCACCAGTTTGTTTGAAATGATAGCACACGTTGTCCCCTTTTTAAATGTAGCTTGGCTGGGGTCCGTGTCTGCCTACCTCTCGCTGTAATTTTTTTTAAAATTTAGAAGTCACATTTAGCAAAATCGTTAAAGTTAATATCCAGGACGTGTGCGGCGCCGCCATGACGACTTGACGTTTACGTGAGCTACGTACGTAGTGACGTTCAAATTCAAGCGCAGATTTCCAATGTTAAAAGAACAATAATTAGACTACACACTGTACACAATGACTTGCATTTTTGTAATTTATTTCTTAACTCTAACTTAGTGCAGATTGATAGCTATTATTCTTCATATCTTACGGCCCGTCCACACACAGGCATGAAAAAAATATTTCAAAGCTTCGCCCATTCACTTGAATGGGGTGACGTAGAAGATTTTGAATCTTCGCCGAACTGCATTGTGGGGAGCGGAGCATGGCTTTGCAAGCATCGTGCATGTTCAACTTTTGATGCTCCCGATGCTTTCGAAGCTGGCATCAGCCAATCAAATCCCGTTTATGCAAATCCCGCCAGTACAAGCGCTAGCCAATCAAACCGCGTGCACGCTGGGAGAGCCAGACCGCAGTTCATTTCCTCATATAGCCTTAAGGTCCTAAGAGGCCAGAAGATAACTTGATGAAAAAAGCCTTGTTGTTTTAACCCCTAATTTAAGAAAAGATGGATAATAAATAGATAACAAGAAAGAATACTAGCCTTTATCAAAATGTCCTTTGGACAGGGACAATAACTGAGCATAGTAATAAAGGTCTCTTATCCAATACAGATTTAGACTTGGTTGAAATGTTTTTTGGAAGTTGTGGTTGTCTGCTGTGGCAGCAGGGATTCACTCAAACAGAGTCAGAGTTGTTGTCTGATTTAAGAGAAGATTCTCTTCCTTTCATCCATGGCTCTACCTTCATGCTGGGCGGAGAGGTCCAGCTGGCATGGCTCGTCATGCATTCATCTGAATACATTCCTCTGGCAAAGACAGCATGCAACACTCGACAATATGTTCAGCTGTGTTATCTCACCCACCCAGCAGTGAGTACACTATTACTAGAAAATTGGCCATTAGTTCTCACTGGAGCTGTGCGAACAACCTTGTTAAGTCTTGTTAGTCATACTCAATTTGCACATACTATTGAGATAGCTTTCCTACTTTTTCAGACATGGAACATGTCCAAGCATACATTCAGTGAAACATTTGTACCTAAACCACTCCTGGCACATTAGTCAAAATAATACACTGTGTCGATCGACACCTTTTCTTACTCCTTTTTCACAACTCTATTATGTTACCTTTGCTGTACTGTTTTCTTATTTTTCTGCTCTTTCTCCACACTGCTTTCATCACTCTCCTTTCATCTTCCTTCATTTTTCCTGCCAGACTTTCTTCTACGTTCAGTTTATTTGACCAAGACTTCCACCATCATCCCACGACTCTGTTTCTTAAACTGTCAGATCATTCCTATAAACTATCTGTCGTTTTGAGCCATTTATTTATAAGCAAAGAAAAATAAACGTAGAGTTTATTGAGATTGAGAGAGATTGGTGGAAGAGAAAAAAATGACTGGATGCATGAGAGAAAAGAAAGAGAAAGGGGGGGAAACATGGGAAAGCAGGAATGTAATGTAATGTAATGTAAGCATGGGATGAGAGCGATTATTAAAGCAGAGGTGAAGGAACAAGAGTAGTGGGATAGAGGGGAAAGCTGTCAACCTGTCAACCTATCAACCTTGAGAAAATATGAAAAAGAAAATAAACCATTCTGGACTTGCATCAAACAGAACTGGCAGCATTGAGAGATACAGACACACTGAAGACTTATTTAAAAATTAGAGACAGCCCCAAAAACAACAACTTTCACATGGCAGATTGTAACAGTATCTGGCTTTCATTATTTTGTGTCAGATGTTTTTCCCAACTGCATAACAGGAGGTATTTGTATTAGTTTACGATGTGAAAAAGTAACAGATGCACCAAAACATTTTAAGGATTGTAAACTCATGCCATCAGTTATGTATTTTTCTAAAAGGCCCAAGTGTTTGGCTTCTTTCTTTCCCAGTGATATGATCAGGAACAATTTCCCAGCTGACACATTTTAGGGCAACTAGACATTTGATAAAGAGGTCAGGCATGAGTTTAATATTGTGATAATACAGAACAAGTAAATTGTTTGTTGATAAAATCTGTATCCTCTAATATTATAAGCGTATACGATCTTATGACCATGCACCCGTTTGGCTCCTGGTGACCATATTGCTCATGGCATCATTAATTACCCATAAACAACAACCGCTATTATTTGCTTCACACATGAACACTTTGTTTTTTGGCTTCCAGGAATGGAAACGGACTGGGATGGGTTGGCCCTCTCCTCTCTGCTCGCAGCAGGAAGGAACAACTTCTCTTCCTCGTCTCTTCTTGTCTCTGAACTGAACTCCCTCAACAGTTCTCACAGCGGGGGATCCTTCTTCGGGATAGATCCTGAAAATGGTTCCACCACGACGCAGCACACGGAGCAGAAGAGGGACATGGGCCTGGCCCGGGCAGAGATAGCAGTGCTCGGGGTGGTGTTGGCCCTTACCACTCTGGGGAACAGCTTTGTGCTGTGGGTACTGCTGAGGAGGAGGAAGCATAATGCACCCATGCACGTGTTCATGTTCAACCTGTGTGTGGCTGACCTGGTGGTGGCCTTCTTTCAGGTCAGTTCACAGTTCAGTTACTTGCTACCATCACAGCATCCTCAAGTATGACTTTAGTCCAGGGGTTTCCGCCAAATGGGGGGTGGGCTTGAAGTGCACACATGTTAGGAAACAGAGCCAACGCAGAAACATTTAATTAAAATGTTCTATCTACAAAAGGAGTCCCTGCAGAAAAAGTGTGGGATGCACTGGCATAGTCAGTTTGTGAAAGCATTCATCATGTGAAAGTTGTCCAAATATTATTCTATCGTGATCTAAAAATTGACCAAAATGTCCCGAAATGATTATTAAATAACAAAAACATTTGAGAAAACAATAAAGGTCTGTGACAGAGAGGACAGGCTACACAGTCAATACTTGGTAGGATCAATTTGTCGTTAGTATTGGTTATGTCAACAGGCTTGTCCTTTAGTTTTATCTACATTTCTAAAGATTAAACAAGAAAAAAATGCTTTACTATTCTAGGAGCCAATTTTAAACAAGTGCATCTTTTTCAATCTGTCTCCAGGTTCTTCCCCAGCTCATTTGGGACATCACTGGGAAGTTTCAGGGGCCTGACTTTCTCTGCCGGTCCGTCAAGTACTTGCAGATTGTGGGCATGTTTGCTTCCTCTTACATGATAGTTGCCATGACGGTAGACCGGCACCAGGCCATCTGCTGTCCTTTGCAGGCCTACAGAGGGGGCACAATGTCCCGCTGGAACACCCCTGTCATGGTGGCCTGGGGCTTGGCGCTAGTCCTCAGCATACCACAGGTAGGGAGGGATGAACACGCGTGCAGACATATGGTGCAATAGGAAATGAGACCTTAGTGTGTGTTAACACCCTGATTTCTACAGTAGAACTGTTGGTCTATTTTTAGCTCCCATAGGTCATTAGAGTTCAGCTAATAACTGACAGTGATATCGGCGAGTGTGCTGACCACCCTCTTCTGTTTGGTCTGCCAGGCTTTCATCTTCTCTCGCACAGAAACTGATTCAGGAGAGTTTGATTGCTGGGGTCACTTTGCTGAGCCGTGGGGGCTGAAGGCCTACGTCACCTGGATGACCATATCTGTCTTCCTCCTGCCCGCCTTCATCATTACCATCTGTCAGGTAATAGTAGCCACTCAATATCTGCACCGCCCATTAAGACCAATGACAAGGAAACAAGCTGTGGGCAACACTTTCCAACAATTAAGTTTGTGGCATGAATGAAATGTTGTTTTGCTTTCATGGAGGGTGCATTTGGGTTAGGGTTAGGCATTGTTTGATTACCCGTGGGGGTCTTTGGTTGGTGTTATGTAGCATCCCATGGTGGATAGCGATCTGGGCTGCCTCCCATCAGCCCCACTGCTCTATTTAGAGAAAGATATTTCCAGGGACCAGCAATTTCCCCTAATTAACACAGCACTTTAAGGACCACTGCTGAGACTGCTGCTCAGAAAATCTGCTCACTCCGAGAACCTCCCGCCAGGAAGTGGAATGTACCAGATCTCGGCCAAACATAGAATCCGTGACCTTTTTTCATTATCAAATTTCAAATTGAGGGGCCTCTAGACACTTTTTCAGAAGTATGGTGTAGTGTCTGCAGAAGGAAGTAAATCTGAAAGTTTACAGTCTAAATCCTGCCCTTATATAGCTGTTTTTAATAGTAAAAGGGGGAAAAGGATCAGAGGTTCAATAGTATTTTAAAGAAAAAAGTAAACTAAGAATAGCTTATTTGATTCATCTTTTATTTGACTTCAAAATATTGTTTTAGTTGCTCAGGAGAGTGTTAAGATTTCTCTGCAATAAAATGTTATTGTAGCTTTTGTGATGCTAACAGACGGAAAGAGTAGTGGTATTGAATAATGTCTTGCTTTATTGCTGATTATATAGGACAACACATTACATTTCCTGCCACTATTACAACCAAGCTGCAAACAAGATTTAATCGTGAACGTCATAAAACTTAATTCTCAGTTAAGTCTGTAAATAAGGTAATGCCTTGTTTCACCCATATTCAACTTTGCTAATTCTTTAATACATTTTATTTTCAGATAAGAATCTTCAGAGAAATCCACAATAACATCTATCTGAAGTCAGAGAGAATTGTGATGGCTGAGTTAAAGAAGAAAGAAATCTTCTTCCGCTTCCACAGCTTTAAAAAGGATGACGAGCGGTCCAAGGATAGGGGGAGACGGCCGTCCGGAGGGGGGGGCAAGGATGGCAGAGGAGGACAACTCCTAAAGGGTGTGAATAACAACCCTCCCAATAACACCCATGACAGCCAAGCAGGAGAGTGTTATGACTTTGTACCATCGGCTGTCCAGTACAGTAGCAGTGGTGAACATGTGCCAACAACATCACCGACAGAGCAGCAAACATTGAGCGGCTCAGATTGCCAGGACTCGTACACGCCCTACGAGCTGGCCTCAGGCTCACCTCGCTGCTCCCTCGACTACGCACGCCCCCCCCTTCCAGCCACTCCACCTCATCACAGCATCACAAAAGCCATGTCAAAGACTGTGAGAATGACCCTGGTCATCGTGCTGGTCTATACTATCTGCTGGGCCCCTTACTTCATTGTCCAGCTTTGGGCGGCCTGGGACCCCCACCCTCCACAACATGGTCAGTCACTAACATGCTTTATGTTGCTGCCTATGAGAGTTTGCTGCAATATTGCAACTGTTATCTATGTATACAATTCAGTCTCAACAAACAACAAAAACAACCATCACCAGTGAATCACTTAAGATGTTTTTTTAAGATGGATTGATCCTCCTTAGTCCTTGTTATCCATTTAATTGGCCTAAATGTGCAACCCAATCCATTTTAAGCAGCCAAAAACAGAAGCTGATTTATAACAACAGCCTCTGATTAATGCTGTAGTCCATCTTTGAGAGTCTAAATGCTCACTTATTATTCCAAGGACAGCACGCTGCAGCTCGGATGTAGCAGTGAGTGAAGTTTAAGGTCAAAAACAATGTTTGTTTTGAACCACAAATAGAAACCTCTGGATGACGTCTATGGCCTCTGTGCATTATGGGCACACAAACAGCATCTGCTGATGTATTATCTGGCAGCCAGTGATGAAGCAAGTGTGTATAGTGCAGCATTAAGTTGTTGTTGCTAGTATGGACTGTGTGGGTGTCCTCTGATCCGAAGGTAAAGACAAACATAGGAGGCCAGTAAATAACCTGTTTATATCCCCTGCTGATTTTGCAACACAGCCAGATGTTGATAATTCATCAACATCATCTTTTCCAGCAGCTAACACATATTGTTGAAATCACAAGCAGACACACAGAGCGAGGCACGTGAGCTTTCACACGCACAAACACATACACAGAATCTCACTTGCATATGCATAGTGTACTCCAATGCACGTGCGCATACACATGAATGAGTCCTCACTGCCAGGCAGCACCTATGGTGCCACCACACAAACACACACACAAACAGCTGATTATTATCAGGTTTGTATTCTTGAATCAGTGTTTCCTGATCATACTTTAGTTATTAAAAAATATTTGTCATTGCCAGTGAGGAAACTGAAAAGGGAAGTATACAGGATTTGTTCCCTCTGGGATATTTATAGCTATTCCTGAAGGAAACAAAATGAGAAACAAGAATAATGAATGGTTTATATTCAAACTGAATGGTGTACATATTTCTGTTTGTTTCATAACAGAGAAGAGAACAATGATCATCTGTCTCAAGTATTCATGTATGAGATATCAGATTTAGACTTGTCTCTGTTATTGGATATGCACTTCTCTTATACTGTAGTGTGTGTGTGTTTGTGTCCTCAGCAGTGGCCTTCACTATCCTGATGCTGCTGGGGAATCTGAACTCGTGCACCAACCCGTGGATTTACACAGCTTTCTCCAGCAGCGTGTCCAGAGAGCTGCAAAACCTCCTGCAGTGCCAGACACGACCCGACCGCCGGGGCTCCCTGCCCGACGACTCCACCACCACACACACCTCCACCACCAAGGACAGCCTGTACTGACAAAGACTGATGAGGCAGAAATAGATACACAGAGACATGTTTCAAAAGACAACTAGGGTGCACAGAGGTCTGTTGCAGGGATGTGCTGCAGTGCACAGCCTGAGAACAGAGCACTGACCTCAACCAGATGTTTCCAACAACAAAGGACAGCTTCTGTCAACAGGACCTCTATCTTGTAATCACCGGTCCTCTCCACCACAACAGAGAGGAAGGGTGTCATTGAAGATGTCAACACCATTTTATGAGGGCACTGTGAAAGATACAGTGGCTGTCAGTGACAGCATCTGTTATGCAAAATGGCCTTGACAGTAAAGAGCGCTTTTACCTCGGCTGTGGTGGAGTAGGACCCTGTGCATTGATTTATACGAACCAAAATTGTTTCCCTTCTCAGTCAGAGCAGAGCAGTAGGAATGCAAGGGGTGGATCAGCGCATTAATGGTCTTGCGGCACGCCTAATGTACAAAGCAGCAGACAAAGCTGTGGGTGTAGAGAAAACAAAGCAGCAAACTGAGGGAATGAGATACACACACACACACATGCAGACAGTAAGAGAAAACGAGACGGCTGTTGGAGTGAGAACAGACAGGGGATGACATGGATGTTAGATCTACAGGAGCAGTCTGGAGAGGGCTGTAGTAAAAAATCTAATAATGTGAAGAAACTTTGATGAATCCAGGAATGTGGATTAGAGGTGGATGCTTGAGGCTGTATATTCAGGGGTGCACATCACTTTTTTGCCCTGGTTCTCAAAGGAGCACCTGGAGATGTTGCTTGGTGCTCATCCTTAAAATGAAATAAACCGTAACTTTTGAGGGGGTCTTGACTTTATTTGCCAGACACTAGGCACAGAACACACAGAGGTGAACACAAGACAACATTAGCACGACCAGTAATCCTACAAGCTGTCATCACTGTTCTCCTGACTGTTCTCCTCTCTGTCTTCCTCTCTGTCAGACATGGTAGCTGATGATGTAGGCCTACTTCTTTCTCTCTGGTTGAGTCTGCGATTAGATGCTTGCATCCACAAGTCAACAGCTGGGTTTGGGTCGAAAGTCTCTGTTGTCATCTTAGAAAAGTGGATGTAATCAAATAAGTATGTGAACATAACCAATAACCTACCATAGCCAATAACAAATTAATGTAACTTATTTTATTTGTGTTGTTCATTCATATCTTATTTTACCTTAACATTAATTTATTTATGCATTTTTTTTTTATCTCTCCAGTTTTAAAGGATATTTTTGGTTACTGTCCTATAGTATACATTGGAATGATTTAAAACCTGTTTATCCCAATAATTACAAAGGAGTGCCTTGGAAATATGTGTTTACATAAATTGTGACCAAACCGTTTGAATTTAGACTAAGAGTCCTTTACCTCACTGAGCTGTAGTTAACTTATCAGCCTCTCAGTCTGACTGGAGAGGACTCTCCCTCCACATTATTGTAGAAACATCTTCTTCTTATCTCCGTTAGAGCAGCCGTTGCAGCAGTTATGTGCAGCCCTGTGTATATTAATATCCACTAAGGATGAATCCTGTTCCAAGAAACAAGAGTGATTTGTTAGCAAGATGGACAGAGATTCACTCATGAGAAGTCAAGACACTGCCCCACGAGGAACTGGGATACCATATTAATGCAGACAGCAAAACACACACACACACACACACACACACACACACACACACACACACACACACACACACACACACACACACACACACACACACACACACACACACTAAAACATGAAGTGGCAGGATGAGGATTAAGCCTAGAATAATACAAATGATAAATCCAGGTTTCCGCAACCAACCGGGACACAATTATGTGATTGTATTTCGAAAACAGCATATGAGGTACATAACATTACCTTCCTGTCAAGCTCTCCTGAATGTAGGAAACAAAAACTTTAATCAGAAGACGCAGGAAGGAAAACAAACAGCATTCCATGCACAATGATGAACAATGTAACGTTTATTTGTTGAAAATGTAAGGCACATTAAATATGAATACATGTTGTATAAGGTCAATGTTGAATGTGAATTGTACTACTTGTAAAAGTCTGATGTGTGTATAGAGAAACATGGGGATGTCAAACCAAAGATTTTTTAAAGCTCGACTGTAGTTTGCAAGTCTTAAGAGTTATTAAGGCTTCAACATATTAGAGAGATTAGAGGGGAATAGGAGCTGCTGTCATTAAGAGCGCATGTCAGTTTAAGAAAAACTCCATGTCGACAGAGAAAATACTTCCAGTCAAACCAAGTGCCTGTAATGTCAGAGGGGCCTGAATGATCTCTGGATGATGTCAGCCTGTTATTCTTAGACGAAGCTACCACCAGAGCAGAATCATTGGTTATATCACACTACGAGCCATACGTTCTTTTATCCTTTTATTTATTTTTGTATAAATTAAAATATACAAACATATATATGTCAGTTAATGGTACTGCCTTATGTTCATGTACAGTTTTTACCTTTTTGTTTCTGTGTAAAGAGTAATGTATTGTGCGCCTCCACTGCATGTCAGTGTTAAAATGAAAAAATAAACTGACATTTTGTTTTGTATTAGATTACATAAGCAACTGTACATACAGTATATGTGATAAATATGTGTGCATAAAATAAGATTATGATTTAATGTATATTGTCAAACAATTCATTTCTCATAATAGTCCCTGTAAATAGTGCTGTGTTCTTATCTTGAGACAATTATCAAGAGCCTTACACTTGGTTTAAAAAACATGTAGGTCCAAAAACTAAGCTTGCTAGGGGATCTGGGTTATACGGTGGCCCTGAAATGCAAGTAAAAACAGCATTTCAGAAAACACCACAGCATTTCAGAAAACACCACAGTATTTGTAGAAAAGGCCCCAAAGTTATAGTTATTGATATATATATATATATTATTTAGGGCTGTCAAACGATTACACATTTTAATCAGATTAATCACAGTTTAAAAATTAATTAATCATGATTAATCACCATTCGAACTATTTTCCAAAATATGCCATTTATTTATGTATATTGTTGTGGGAATGGAAAGAAGGCGGATATATCCATTTAACATACAGTATGTTTATTATAACATTTTCTGTGTGTCAAAATGAAAGACAACCCACACACCTATCAATCATCAAACCGTGGGGTCTTAATTCATTACGTGTTGATTTCTATCAACGGGGGAGTACTTCAGGAAAGTCGACAGAGGGGGGGGCGGCGGCTCGTGGAGTACTTCTTGACCACAGAGTGTGAACGTTGTGATCAGCTGTTTTAGCGCAGTTCTCCAGTGAAGGGGGGGGAGTCTCCCTCCGCAGCCGGTTGGCGTAGTTTTGGCACAAGTCCGTTGTACAGACCGACGTTAACAGCAGCCCTGTCTGTGCACACGGAGACCGACTCTGTCGTCCGGTGATCTAACCGTCTTCTGGAAAAGCTTCACAAGTACGTCGGTACGCAAATGCGCTTTGTGACACAAGTGACGGTACGCATTTCAGATTACGCACATAACCTGCGTACCAGTTATGTGCACCCCTGTACTACAGCAAAAGTATTCTCCGTCTGGACTTCCTGCAACAACACCACGCCGTTATCAAAGATGTTCTATTGAGAAGACGATCACTACGTGACAAAAGTTTTCAAAACCGTGGCTACTGAAATCAATCTTACTAACTGCTGTCTGTGCAATTTACTCCGCGCGAGTTGGCAGACTTTATTTTGCTTACTTTAACATCATTTTTCATGGTGGGGCTAAGCCATTTCTTGGTATGGGTGTAGCCTACCCCAGCCATACCCTGGCGCTGCCACTGGTGGCACGTATGGGGCAGGCCATTCTGCACATGCGTTGAATGCGTTAAATATTTTAACGCAATTAATTCAAAAAATTAATTACCGCCGTTAACGCGATAATTTTGACAGCACTAATATTATTTTATTATACAGAGTTGATACCTGTTAAGTTGTGCCTTCATAGTGGGGAGGGGCTAACCCACGTGTTTTGGGTGACGTCACACATCAGAGGGTAATGTGCGTCGGTCGTTGCAGGAAACTTATGCCGTCTTAAGTTTCGTATTGTGTGCGTAAATTAACGTGAGTGTTTGTCCACAGTGGTGCCTGTTATGTTGCTCTACACTTCATTATTATTGTGATAACTTCTGTGCCGATGGGGCTTAATGCAGAGTCTCCGTGCTCATGTGATCGGTGCATGCTGCGTGCATGTTTATTATGGCTGCTCATTTATGGCGTTATATTTGTGCCTCTATCCTGAGCACGCAATGAAACATGTTGAGCATAGAAAATGCTATTGAGCGCGCACTTGAACATTTTTTAGCACAGAGAAATATATTTTCTCTCATAAAACTCCTGCTCCGTGCGCAAGCAGACCGCTGCACGCGCTCTCTCTCCTCCGCTCGCTCGACCTCTCCAGCCTGTGCGCGCTCAGCTTTGCCTGCGCTCACTCAAGTTGTCACAGCTTTACAAATGTGCCACAAAACCAACCAATCGGAGAACTCGAGAAGGTCAATTCTGATTGGCTGGTCGTCTCCAATCATATCTTCTATCTGAGATGAGAGAGGGATTTTCGGTTGCCATCAGGCTGTTGACGTTCTTATTACACATCCATCGTTGACATTTACAGGAGTATTGACGAGATCGATAGGATCGACAAGATCAACTAGATCGACTAGATACTGCTAATCCTATCACCACTACAAGCAACAGTTACAAGCTACAAAACAGCCACAAGCTACGCTACAAGCCACAAGCTACGCTAGCCGCAAGCTAGTCTGTACAAGATACGCTACAAGCTACGCTGAAAGCTGTAAGTAAGCCACGGAACACCAAGAGAAAACACCATGCCTGGAGATCAGCTGTGGCTGAACCACATCTAACCAAGCCCTGTAACTGACTGCCTTGTGGACACGATAAGAAGAAGATTTACAGGACATGACAGACTCGAATGAAGAGAATAGTACGCCACAGTGTCAGGTGAGTTAATACATTTCTAGTTTTCTGATATCACGTTATTGTTTGCAATGCCTGAGTTTGCTAGCCGGCAACATAGCTATAGGGGTAGTTTAAACAAACAGCTAACAAACCGTAGCCTACATATGTACATGAACCCTTCTGAGGTATTGATTACTTGCTGTAAGCATTAGAGGTGGCAGAATGACAAAACATGTTTTTCTCTCTATCACAATTTTGGGTTGACCAGAACCTGGACCAACTTCTGTTTCCTGTTCTACAATGGGCATAGAGCTTGCGTTAATTTTCAACCGGACAACTAAACAGATTAGGCTAGAATACCGGAAAAGTTAGCAACACACGTTATCCATGAACAGCCTATTAATCCAACGTTGTGGAATTAGAGAAAAGGGGCTTCTTAACGTGCTTTTATCCGGGGTGGAGGGAGTTACATATTAGTTCAATATAACATTGGGGCGTGTGATTGATATGGATTTAGAGTAGATATTTGAGACTTCTAAACAGTAAACAAAAACGTAACTTATGGGTGAGTGTTTTTATCACAGCCATATTGTCCTTGTGATTCTGTTGATTATTACCTGTCTGTATTATGTTGCAGCTGAGCTGATTTTGGATTGATGGCAAAGGGAGAGGGACTTAAGTGAGAGTGAAAACACAAGGTAAGTTTAAAATAGGTCAGCAATTTCCCATCCTATAGGTTGCTAGATGTATCTAACCCTTTCTCCTGTCTTTGTCTCCCTCTTTCAGCACAAGAACCCCAGGGGGATTCAATGGAGCCTGAATACCCACTGAGACCCTGACCCTGAGTCTCAGCTCTCAGAGCTTTGCAAGCCTCTCCCTGTTCCTTATTTTTGATTAAACAGACGTTAAGCTTCCCTATGGTGTGGTCTTTGTTTAGTGAAAATATGATTACCTCACATGTTGTTGCTGTTGTTGTCTTTTGTGATAGTTAAATTAAATAGCCAGACATTCTTTCCTCCTCTCTGTCAGTGGGGAAACCTTACATTCATACTCCTTTCTCTGAGCGCTTGGAGCATCCCCAGGCAGCACAGCAAACCATGGGGGAGACGATATGCCAGGACAACAGAGGAAAAGGCACAGACAAACTGCATGATATACTATTCAATGTGTATTGAATTCCATTTATTTACAATGGATGTTCCTAAAACAACACATGTAACATCATCATCATGCTGCTGCTGCTGCTAGCCCTTTGACTCATTGTGCTGTCAGTTGACAATCATTGATAGGCACCTGTGGGTCTCCTGTCCTTTCTGAAAGTCATAAAGATTACATTAGTACTTTAGATTACTTAGGTCCTCAATTACCAGGGGATTACTGAAACCACCATGAATTAAAGAAATGGTAGAAATTATTCTAATCTGAATTTTGAAACCTTCCTTCCCATCCCCTCCCTCTAAATATATCAATAATCATTAGAAAGTGATGCTCCTGACTACCATATGAGTTTAAGAAGATAATATTTGTTTTAAAGAATTCAAAGCAATAAACAACAGCAACAGGCTCTGTAACAAAGGCAACGTTAGCCTAACATGTATATGTTAACAGGTAAGATAGCTGTTCACACTATGTATATTTTCTACTTTTTGTAATGCTATGTTATTTCTATTTAAGATGTTTACATTTTCGATTGTTTAATTCTAGTCTTTTAACTGTCTAATGTACAATGCCTTGATGTAACTACATACACATATCGATATGTTGTATACATATTGCAAATCAAAACCTTTATTGACCACTAATTAGCAAAAATTGCATTTCTATCCTATTATTAATGCATTCAAATCGTGATTCAAATGGCCCGCCACGAACTTCCGGAAACTTTCTGAGTCTCTGAACCACGTGACGATCAAGCATTTTGGACTTCCGCTGTCGCAACTCTTCTCTCTACATGGCGCTGGACCAGCCAATCAGAATTGACCTTCTCGAGTTCACCGATTGGTTGGTTTTGTGGCACATTGAGCGAGCGCAGGCAAAGCTGAGCGCGCACAGGCTAGAGAGGTCGAGCGAGCGAGGGAGAGAGAGCGCGTGCAGCGGTCTGCTTGCGCACGGAGCAGGAGTTTTATGAGAGAAAATATATTTCTCTGTGCTCAAAAATGTTCAAGTGCGCGCTCAATAGCATTTGCTATGCTCAACATGTTTCATTGCGTGCTCAGGATAGAGGCACAAATATAACGCCATACTCATTAAGTCACTCGTCAAGTAAGTCGGCACTCCTGTCTCAAAGTTAGGGGTACATACACCGTGTTGAGTGGCACAGATATATTATTAATGTAATAGGATGTAGTTTATGTGGATAAATGTTTATGTGGCGTTAGAGGTGAGATATTATGTGTTAACAGTTCATTTATTGCTCCGCTAGTCGGCTACCGGAAGTAGCATGTCTGTAGCGTTTCACAATAAGAGCATCGGCTGCCGCTTCCCGCCAACCGGAAGTGGAACGTTATTCATTAGCGGTAGCTTAACTTTGAATCTCTGTGTTGCCTGGTAAAGAGTGTTTGACATTATATGTTAATGTGTTTATGATTATAAGAGAAGGGAGACATGTTGTTTTATAGCTTGTCTAGATTATTATTTCTACAGGGTTTGGCATGTATATTATTTATGTATGCATAAGTTGTAATTCCCTCGAAGCACAGGCAAGTGGCTTTCTCATTACGGGTTTATTCCTCCGAATCCACCGTGAAAACTACACAAACAAACAGTATAAATGACAAACATAGTTTCGTGTTAGACACACGAAATGCATGCAAAAAATCCCCAAGCTTCAGATACGCCCACCTCCAAGCGTCAACGCACGCTGCTGTTACCTCATTCACACCAACGGTGTTTCAGGGCCGGTTCGGAGCTGGAGCTTGAAAAGCACCGGGTTTTCCTCTGCACACCGCAGCGGAGCAGCCTCTTATACCTCATTCACACCAACGCAACTCCGGTTCAAGCTCCGTGCTAGAGCTTTTCAGGTTCAGAACCGGTTCTTCGGTTTAGCGGAGGCTCTTTTCACACCGCCCAGAGTCAGACTGGTGCTGCGTCATTGCGTCATGACGTAACCGTTTGCGTGCCTGCTTCATTAAGCCAAACCGCGCGGAAACCCCTCACAGCTGACACCGACAACAACAACAATGGCCGATTGTGCTCCAGCTTCCTCTGTACCTCTTCAGAAGACCAGATTCCCAGTAGGTAGCTGGTCTCTTCAGTGGACCACTGCTGCTTGTTAAGTTTCTCCATCGTTGTGTTCAAGCTGGATAAAACGCGGGCTTCTTGTTGTTGTTCAGGAGTTGATCCCGCCCCTGCCCCCGCCTCGACGTAAGCGTGACGTATGTGGTGCTTTTGCTCTGGCCGGACAATTTTTTGGTGCTTGAAACGAACCGGATTCCGGAGCTAAGAGGCTGCTCCGCTGCGGTGTGAAGAGGAAAACCCGGTGCTTTTCAAGCTCCAGCTCCGAACCGGCCCCGAAACACCGTTGGTTATACCTCATTCACACCAACGCAACTCCAGTTCAAGCTTCGTGCTAGAGCTTTTTAGGTTCAGAACCAGTTCTTCGGTTTAGCTCTGGCTCTTTTCACACCGCCCAGAGTAATGCGTCGTTGCGTCATCGTTTGCGTCATGACGTAACCGTTTGCGTGCTTGCTTCATAAAGCCAAACCGCGCAGATGAAATCAGTTGCATTAATTTCTTATGGCTCTCTGCAGCTTTTCCGGAGTCATTTCTGTGGTTTAGTTATATTCTTATAAAAAAGTGTACTCGTGTCAATAAAGGTTTTTTTTAAAACACAACTGCTTCCGAGGTCGGTCTTATTTCTTAAGGTGGACTGAACCATGAGTGTGGAGTAATGTTGTATCTTTCATTTAAATGAACTGTAACCTTCACCCAGGTATGTAACAGCTGTTCTCAAATGAACACGTGAAGTAAAGTTTAATATTTATAGTTTTATAGATTTATAATGAGTTATAATGAGAGGTGATCAATGTGAACGCTCAGGCTCCACCTTAACACGCAGACACGTTGCTTCACCATGAGCAGAAACCTTTATATATACAGTCTGGCAGAAACTCTGAAACTCTTGTTAAGTTTCTCCATCGTTGTGTACAAACTGGATAAAACGCGGGCTTTTTGTTGTTGTTCAGGAGTTGATCTGTCTCTGCCCCTGCCCCCGCCTCGACGTAAGCGTGACGTATGTGGTGCTTTTGCTCTGGCCGGACAATTTTTTGGTGCTTGAAACTAACCGGATTCCGGCGTGCGTTGTCCATTCAAACGAAGTACACTAGATATAAACTCCCCAAACAGGCGAAAACCTACCAGTTTCACCCACTGTCTCTGCCACCTCCCCCCATGCCTGGCTCCTCCGGTTTGTATCCCTGTATGTAAAGAGGGACTGGTCATATAGTACCGGGTGATTCCCTACCGCCACGATAATTTTCTCCTCCATTTTTTGACATATGGGAAATAACTGCGGTCTGGCGGCCGATTTGCATACGCGGGATTTGATTGGCTGACGCCTCCATCGAGGCGGCAAAAGTAGAACATTGCTCTACTTTTGCAGCGAGCACCGCGAGAGAAGCTACGCTTTGCTCCCACAATGCAGTTCGGCGTATCCTGACGTCACCCCATTCAAAGTGAATGGGCAGAAGCGTTGAAGCGGCTGTCACTACCCGATCTGCAACTCTGCCCGATCTGCTGTGCGCATGTGCGAGATGGTCCGCCATATTGGACAACGCCGGACGGCAAACCAAGTAGGACAAAATTGACATCTAGACCGTCTGAACCATTCGCAAGTTTTTACATGTGACAAAATATGCATTGCGCATTCGCAAGTTTTTACATGTGACAAACGGTGATTTGCAGAGTTTTTACATGTGACAAACGGTGATTTGCATTGCATCTGACAGAATGAAGACTTTAGTGTTTTACAACAATTTGAGAGAATACATGTCTGAAAGTGAATTTCACACAGACCTCTCTAAAAATGAGCGAGATCAAATGCGCCGTGCATCATCGAACTTTACAGTAAAAGGTAATTAATTCTCATTCTCCTGTTATTTTGTGTTGTGACTAACTGATCAGTTACTTAGCTCTGTCCCAAGTTTTGTATTGTATTTGTATTCTATTGTATTTGTATTGCCTTTCTAAATGAAATAATACTATACAAAAAAATATTTAATTCAATATTATAATATTATTTATTATTTTATTATTATTTATAATATAATAATTGTATTCCTGAATGACCCCTTTTTTATGTTTGTGTTTCTGTTCAAAATGCCCTCAAATTTTGTGAATTGATGTGATGAACATTGAAGTGAATGTGCCTTGTTATTGTGAATTTCACCTAATAGTTAAATAAAAATGTTTAAGTTACTAAGCTCTTTTTTTTGTAGATGGCCGGTTGTTCTATATTGGTTCCAACCAGCAGTACATGCGTTTTGGTAATCTTGTCCGAGGAGGAAAAGCTGTCTGCCCTCACAGAGTGCCACGATAACGCTGGAACAGGCAACCACAATGGTTTGAGAGGCACCAGAAACAGAGTCATTGCTGGCTACTACTGGTCAACTATTACAACTGACATTACTAACTGGGTAAGTTATGGTTGTAATTTGTTCTGAAGCATGTTATATACATTTTAAATGGTCCTGAAGCATTTGATATATATATATATATATAATTTATTGTGTTATATAATTCCATATGAATAAATAATATTACATGCAAATGACATTTCCTGTAGGATGCTGAACTCTCTCCCACCTCTCCCCTCTGCCCCCATTGGACCTGGATCTTAACACCCCCCCCACCCACACACACACACAATATATGTATTGCTGTGCCTTCTTATTTGCTCGTATTATGATGGGATATGGTTTAATTTAGTAAATGGTTGTGTGTGAAAAATGTATATCTCTAAAATGTGTGTTGGTGTATGATCACATTTGTATATGAAAATGTCTGAAGTTCATAAAAACATTCTCAGTGTTCAAGTCAATCACTGCAAAGGGTGACGATATGGCAGAAGGTGCTATATATATATATATATATATGGAATTGTGTATTTACCACAATTCCAAAGCTGGTAAGGACTCTTTCAAATTTAGCAATAATAGTCTGAAGAAAAGGACTGATAACAGAGATTTGCCCTAATATGTATTCAGTATGATAGGCTCTGTCTTAACCCCAAATAATAAAACACAAAAGTCTTCATTCTGTCAGATGCAAAAGTCTTCATTCTGTCAGATGCAATGCAAATCACCGTTTGTCACATGTAAAAACTCGCGAATGCGCAATGCATATTTTGTCACATGTAAAAACTTGCGAATGGTTCGACGGTCTAGATGTCAATTTTGTCCTACTTGGTTTGCCGTCCGGCGTTGTCCTAGATGGCGGACCATCTCGCACATGCGCACAGCAGATCGGGCAGAGCTGCAGATCGGGTAGTGACGGCCCGTCCACACAGCGGCGTGCGTTGACGCTCGTCGGTGGGCGTGTCTGACACTCGACCAACAACCAATCACATGAATCTCCCGCCCCTGACACACAAGCAGCGGTTTGATTGGCTAGAGCTTGTACTGGCATATGATTCGATTGGTTGACGCTTCTGCCGAGGCGTCAAAAGTTGAACATTGCTCAACTTTTGCAGCGAGCCACGCCAGCAACGCTCCGCGTCGCTTCCCACGATGCAGTTCGGCTAAAAGTGACGTCACCCCATTCAAAGTGAATAGGCAGAAGCGTTGGAAGCTTCAACGCACGCCGCTGTGTGGACGGGCCGTGAGACAGCGGCAACGCATGCCGCCGTGTGTAGGGGCCGTTAACTCACGCGAGAACAGCATAACGAGACGTGAGCTTGGACTTCAAAATAAAAGACTAAATATTGCACGCATGAAACATTACAACAATAATAATTAGTACACTTAGAAAATACACATTACAGTTAAATTATGAACATGTAAAGGCTGCACTTACATAAGTTATCTTATATTGATTGTATTTTGTTTATTTCCCTTGTAGGAAAACCACACTCACACACACAGACAAATATCTGTATGTCTGCCTAAATAAGTAAATAAGTCAAACCTCATCGTAGCTCCTCATTTCCTCTATTCTGGACCTTTGGCCTGAAGTGGTGTTCTGACCGACACACCTGGGTGAACCTAGTGATAGACACAAAACTAGTGCCAACACTGAGTTATCTCTGTATGAGCTGTACTGTACTGTACCCAATATACAAGCTGTTAATAAACTTTTCAATCAATCAATCAATCAATCTCTAACTCTCCACTACAGTATTTCACAAAACACCACAGCATTTCAGAAAACACCACAGTATTTCACAAAACACTACAGCATTTCAGGAAACACTACAACATTTGATAAAACACCACAGCATTTCACAAAACGTCACATTATTTCAGAAAACACCACAGCATTTAAACTTATACGGAAAGGGTATTCCTTTAGGGAGAACGCTGTGATTGGTAGTTTTTGCTGCCAGTCAAGAAATGACGGTTCATGATTGGTCAGCACCCGACAGCGCAACATGTCCCGAAACATCAGCCGTTAGCTGTTAGCACACAGAGCTCACAGCTCCTCATATCTGTTCAGAAACTGGACACAAGTTAAACATGAACACACCACAGACTGTCTATGTCATGGTGAATACAGTCGCTGCTTTATTTATGTCTGCAGCTACAGGTTAGTTTATCCTGATCGATTTCAGATTACATTTTAAAAGATTATTTTGCCTGCCGTCTTGTCTGCAGACTTGTCACAGCATTAATTCATGGTTTTTACTAAACTGGTATCAGTATGTTGTTACTTCGGCATCATTTTGAAACGTGTATTACAATTAAATCACGGTAAAATATGTTCATTTTGTTGTAGTCCACCATAGTATTTACATAAATATTAGCAGGGACGTACACAGACATTTGGAGGGGCTATTGCTCTAAACTGGAAAAAGTGCCTCCCCCCGAAAAAAAACACAAGACCTTTTGAAAATTGTAACTTGTTTTTAATGTAAAAGAAACCAAACGATTATTACATCAACTAAATTGAACAGTAATTCACATCTCATAACAAAATAAGCTAAGGCGACTACTTGCATTCGGTGACTTGATTTTAAAAATGAAAACCAGGGACATTTTTTGTTTTGCGGTCCATATCTCATTAAAATATCTAATGTTAGTAACTATTAAAGACAAAATGGGGACAATTCTGTTCTAATGTAGTTTGACCATGTGCAGTCCAGACATACTGATAAAATAGGGCTTCTAACTAATTACCTTAAATAAACTCACTAATTAATTAAACCAGTTCAATATGCATTATTTGTATTCTTATCATTCTTTATGAGCGCAGTAACGGTAAGGTATCTTATTACTTATTTATTAAGTATTCCATAACTTAATAACAGAGATGGTCAAACTAAAGTGGTAGAGACATGGCAGAAATCCTACAATGAAGTGGGACATTGAACTGTTCACCCATGAGAGGGCGATCAAGAAAAGAGAGCGAGCGGCCCCATTGAGGGAGTTTACAGATGAAAAGACACAGAAAGACAGAAGCAAAATAACAAGTAAGTTATATTTAGGTGTTTTTTTGTAAAAAACCGACGTATCAAGAGGAAGTAAAGTCCCCTGGTTTGTCCCTTATACCCTAACTGCCATGAGACAACTCAAAATCAAGTTTCCAAAATCCGACACCGAGGTGGTCTTAACGCACCGGCAGATGACAGCGCTGACAAAGTGTGTTTCCCGCAGCCAGACGCTACAATAATTGTGGGCTTATCATGTTGATTCGGCCACAACAGAAAAAAGAAAAAGAAATTCTCGCTCTCTCTCCAGAGGGGCAGGTCAGCCAAAAAGGCCAAACGGGCCGTTGCCCGGGCAACATTAGCCCGTACCTGTCCACGCATAGATATATAAACGGCTCAAGGGGGAGTCGCCAGCGTAGCTCACCGGTGGCCATCTTGCCACAGTCAACAACTACTGCTACAGCTGTTGTAAGGTGAGTGATCTGCACAAAAATACTCTTAACTCGCTGAAATGTTGACTGATTTACAAACGGTTTGGTTTATTATAAACGTTATTAACATGGCTATGATACAGGAGACAACAAGACATGTTGAAAAAGTTCATGATTAAAAGTTCATGATTATAATTATAAGTATGCAGTATCATAACTACATCTTTGATGTTTATAACAAACCAAACCGTTTGAAAATTGGTTGAAAATTGAGCAATCTACGGTTATTTAAATAGTGCACCATAGACTTAATGTTATGAATGAGCGAGCTGCCTGTGGCAAGATGGCCGCCATGTGGCAACGTCGGTCTCCATTGGCCAGCAGCGCGGGTGAATCATCTAGTGCAGGGGTACTCAGACTTTTTTGTTAAAGGTCCACTTGTGAATTTTATACAAGGTCAATGGTCCGGATCAATTTAGCGCGCTATGCATGGGGCCCCCTTGAGGGGGTTTCCCAACATGTTGTTGCAGTAAATTAAAGGGTGTTTCATGTTGTCGTTGCTGTGGACCTTCTTAATCTTTTTTTAGTATCTTTTATTTTTAAATTTATTTATTTATTTTATGTTTTGTGAGCTGAGCTGTTTGATTTTATATTTGATGTATCTCTCTGTACAGCACTTTGGTCTGGAGGTTTTAAAGTGCTATATAAATAAAGTTGGATTGGATTAATCTACTTTATTTGGGGGCCCCTGTATACACACCTACACACACATATTCAATATACATACAGTATGATGGCTTGAACTAGTGGGAGAAATGGCACTGTTTGTCTGTAGCCAATGCCTTGAACCTCTGCAAAAATGGCATTAGAAGCATTAGAAAGTCAAGGTAAACTTTATGGAGCTATTTCAGGGTCATAAGTTTTGATCATTCAAAAAAATAAAATGTATTTGAAAGTTCAAGTTTTTATCCTGAACTTTGAAAAATACAATGATGTATTCAAAATAAAAATAAGTATTTTAAATAATTTTTCAGGTTGAATATTATTTTGATTCAGTTCAGCAATTTTTTTGAATAAAATATTTATTTCAGATTTCACTTTTATACATATTTTGATATTTGAATCCTTGTTTTTTTCAGTTGCAGATTTTTCGTTTTCAGATTCAAAACAATTTTTTTTTTTTCAAATTTTTTTTTTCAGGTTTCACATTGCTTTTCACCTTCAGATCGTTTTTCGCTTTCAGATCTTTTTTTTTGCTTTCAGATCTTTTTTTCCGCTTTCAGATCTTTTTTTTCGCTTTCAGACTTTTGGCCCTGATGTTGCTTGAGGGGGGCGGGGCTTAGCAAAGAGTAGTTTGGCTTCCTGAGTGACAGGCCTCCCTCTGTCATGTTGCCTTCATGGATGTTAGGTAGCGCGAGAAATATACCTCAATACTTTCTATACACAATACTCCCGTGATTGGTGGTAAATAAAACTGATATCAGCGTCAAAGTTCCGTTAAGCGAGCTGTTGAGCATCGTAGTTGGCAAATATCAAGGTATAAGAGCAATAAACTGTGCTAGAATGTGAAATTACGTATCCTCAACGAGCCAGCAGGTTGTTCTAGTGTACCTGACGCCATCCCCCGCTGTCTCACGGAGAGATACCGCAGGTCCTTCCTTCCTGCAGCGGTCAGACTATAGAACCAGCACAGCCCCTAGACGTCCCACAGGGGATACATTTACATTGTTACAGCAGAGAAGAGCCAAAGACAGCTTAATGTTACCTAAAGCATGCATAAAAAAAGTATTAAAGATTAAAAAAAGAAATTATATTTTTATAAAGTTACACATTTTACATAATACACACCCTGTAACAGTTCTGCGGATTTAGCAGCCAGGTATATATTGCACAGTTTTTAACGGCATATATATATTGCACATATTGCAAATATTGCACATAGTTGTTATTTATCAACAAGAGGTGTTATAGTCTGTGTTGTTTTGTGCGGGGTCTAAAGGTATTCTGATTCTGATCGCAAAAACTGGGGTTACGTACTGTAACCCAGCTTCTATGAGTATAGGCGCAGCCCTCTAAGGCTATCGCTAGTGTGCAGCACTGACAGACTTAATCCACGCCCACCTATGACGTGGGCCCCACCTCCGGCCTTACTTCCGTATAAATAGGAAGTAGGCCCGTCCAACTGCTCCCACACAAACAGCTTTTCTTCAGCTATTCGCGGAGCCAGTGGGGCCCGAACCTTAGAGGGCTGCGCCTATACTCATAGAAGCTGGGTTACAGTACGTAACCCCAGTTCTATTTCGTATAAGGCTTCGCCCTCTAAGGCTATCGCTATTGGGTTAAGGGCGAAGCAGGATGTAGTCCATGCCCCACTGGTCCGTCCGTAACCAGAAGTACAAAAACACATCTACTCAATTAACAACCCATGCGAAAAAGAAAGGAGCATCACAGTCCCTGGAAATATAGCATTATTCCAAATGAATATTCTCTTTAAGGGAATGAAGGTGAATACCCGTCGTTTAAAAAAAGTAGAGATAAATAAATCCCACTTGTTAAAACGATAAAAGAGGGGAACAAATCTTTTAAAAACGGGTACAACGAGCGGATACAGATTTGCTGCCGATCTGACGTCAAATCGGCAGCGGACCCACAGAAAATTGCTATCAGAAACAATGCCTGACGTGTTTTGGACGTAATCTCGTCTTTTTTTACATTAGCAAGCCTCGCTAACACTCAGAGCTAACCTGTACTGAAGAGCACATGTGTTTAAAAAGCAGGAAATTAAAAAAGGAACTCACCGTGTGATAAACCGCAAGAGAAAAAGCATTTGAGCTCCATACTATTTCAGAAATAATCTTTGATGTGGTTTAAACAGGATGGCGTTTTATCACAGCAGAATTTAACTTTATCTCCGGTAGAATTCTGATCAGGCATTAGCTCCGCCTCCCTTTTTTTTTTTCAAGCTAAGGACCCAACATCTGCGTTTCTCTAACAGGGCTGCAAAAGAGGGGTTTGAGCAGTATGGCTACAATGGGTGAACTGTTTGGTATTTTGAAAAAAAGAACTTCACAGACATGTTTTGTATAGGTATGGCCCTACAATATATTTGTCCAATATAGCATAATAGGTCCACTTTAATTTACTTTTTTTTTTTAATTCTTTTTTTTAATTCTTTTTTTTATAATGGGACACAGGGTTCGGTCCGGATTGATTTGCAGTTCGGTCCGGATCCGGAACTTGGTCCGGAGTTTGAGAAGCCCTGATCTAGTGTTTATATATATCTATGTGTGCACGTCCCTGGATATTAGCCCCGAATTTTCGCATCGCTCTAATCGCTCAAGACGCGCTGGAGAGGGGGTGTTTTCTGAAATGCTGTGATATTTTGTGAAATGCTGTAGCGTTTTCTAAAATTCTGTAGTGTTTTGTGCAATGCTGTGGCGTTTTGTGAAATGCTGTCGTGTTTCCTGAAATGCTGTTTTGACTTGCACTTCAGGGCCATCGTAGAGCAGGCTCATCTGCAATTGATTTGATTTCCCTGATCTTTAAAACAGTAGCAAAATGCATCTGTCAAGCACTAATACAATGAGAATCAAGTTATATGTTGCAATTAATGATCCATACAATCTGGAAATACAGTAGAGGCTCAAATTATCATAAATCTGAAATGAATGAAAACAGTGTTCAATTTAATTTGTCAAGTATGACCATAGAAATCTAATCTTGACCAAATATGGGAGCAATAGGTTTATTTTGTTGAATATTTGATTTTTTTCCTAATCTCTCTCTCTATTTTCCACTCTTGTTTTCACTCACCCTCTGTATTCACTGTCTGTCACTTTCTCTTTGACTCTTTGTCAGTAAAATGATATACACTTCGTCTTGTGTTTGAGTTTCTATCATTTTGGATTTGAATTACAAACATGTTTCTCAAACAGTACATACACAAGATCACAATAATACTATACTTGAAGTATAATTCCTGGGAGTCTGTGTTGGTTTGGTTGATGGAATCTTGTCTGGTGAAAAGGTATGCCTGAAGGGAGATTGTGCATTGGTTTGTGTATATATGTGTCTGTCGGTGGCTAATCTCTCATGTTACTGCACCCTTCAGCTTAATATTTGTGTGCAGATTTATGACTGTATACTCAAGGACCTGTAAGTGATCTAAGTCAGCTTCAGAAATGTTGTTCTCTAAGGATTAGAAATTATTCCTGTCCCGATTTTGTATGCCAAGGAAAGACAACTGGTTTGTATTTATTTGTTTAATCATTACAGCATTGGTTGTTGCCCAACATTTTTTTATAATTTAAACACTTATAACCTGCCTTAAAAAAATGTTGGGTTAAGAGAATTAAAGTTAGATGGCTAGCCAACAACAATTCACTGAAGTGAAACTAACTATCATGACAGATGGGCACTGTTAACTGTAGCACGCACGCACAGGAGCTATTCATCAGATTATGTCTGGGAAAGAATGGCATTGAACTACAAGCGGTTTCTATATCAAGTTTCACATGAATTCAGCTGCCAGTCCGGTTTCCTCAAGCTGTAGACATAATCAAAGAGTAAAAGTTCTGTTGTAACAAAAGATCATCCCCTTCACCACACACACACACACACACACACACACACACACACACACACACACACACACACACACACACACACACACCGCACACACACACTAATGGTAACTTTGAACAATGTGCCATATTATAGTAAAGTATTAAGACTTGTATCATATGCACCTCAGAAAAGACTCCTCCAAGGTGGGTGGGCGCACCCCTGCCTGTATGGGTCAGAGGAGAAACTTCACCTCTCCCTCTGTGCGGTTCAGCCCCACACTGTGCTTTGTTAAGCAGGCACAAGTCTGAACTTTGATTCACTGCCAAAACAAAAGGCTATGGCAACAACGTCCCAAGTCTCACTTTGTCATATCAGGAAATTGATGAACTTCTCCCAAAACACTTTAATTGTGGGTGTTAATGTATTTTCCTCTTCCTGCCAGGAAGTTGAGAGGTCAAAGGATAATTCCTCTCCTCCGGAAAGGCCAGATTCTATATCCATCCAGCCTTTCCTATTGATGGGAGAGGCCAATACACTTTCACTGTGCATCATCATTTCTGTATAGCCATTCGTGAGCATTACAACAGCTAAATAATGATTTATTCAGATATTAAAGGGCACCAATATCCACTAAAAATAGTATCATCATTGCAGATCATTTCCGGTCTTGATTCCTGAATATAGAAGATCTGACTGTAGCTATTATCACCTCAACCACCTTCATCCCCCCTTGTCAGAGCAAATGATAAATTGTGTCCCGGGTAGGTCACTGTGTTTTTTTGTAATTCTGCAATGTGTGGAACTGAGGGTGTGTTTATGCTGAATGTCCTGATACTTATGGTTTCAAGCTGAAGCAAGGTTGATGTCTACACTCAAGGTCACTTCTTCATTACAGCGGGGCAGAGCTTTCTGCCAGGCCTGTGGCAGCTATGGGGTATAAAGGAAATAAATGACTCCTCTGTATGGCTGTCACAAGGGCAGGGAAATAGGTAAACGTCCCTCTCCGAATCAATTTAGGGTCAGCCAAGGAGTGCATCCAGTGGCTCTGAAGAGTGACGGAGCTCCCTAACCCTGACCAAAGTCAGAATAAATCAGACCTGGAGCCAGCAGCTTTGCTACACTGAGCAATGTGTCTGCATTGCTTAACTCAAGACCCCTCCGCAGACCTGATGAATGCAGAGGCCGGGAGTTCATTCCAAGACACCGGGAGGCATATCTGAGCCCCCAGCAACTTACACAACTAACTCCAGTGTCTGTGTTAACCCAGATCAGTGGAGCATATCCTTTGAAACAGATGAAGCAAAGACAATTCCCTTTTAGATTTCTCTCTTTTAAATGGATAGTTTTTAAAATATAAACTTTCTGTCCATCACAGAAGCTGAACATGTATTTTGGGAGAAGTTTTCCTCACATAGAAGGTATCTACATCTACCAATAGCTTTATCAGGTTGACTAACCATAGTCCTGGTTATTGTTTCCAAATATAGCCACACTTCTGCTTTTATTGGCAGTTACAATACTACAGGAACTCTTGCCTCAGAAGATGAAGTATTTGTTTATATTAAAATGGGTTATTACCCTGAGAGCCAAGGGGATCAAGGTTAGCTTTTATCACTCACCTTGTTTTCATTACTTAAATGGGGGTTTTGTTTACACCTCAACAAAGACCCTGTAATTTATTTCTTTATAATAAAAACAGGCATGAGGAAAGGGTCTGATAAAATCAATTTTATGGGAGCTCATTCAAGGTGCTTTCACAGGATTTATGTGCAAAGAAAGGGTTTGTTGGGATGTGTCTGCTTCTGTTTAACCTACAGTATTTCACGGTAACTGATCAGCTATGAACAGCGCACGTAAATAAAATAACAAAAAGCCTTTTTGCAGTGGTTGACCTTTTAATGTGAACTGTGGAGGGGGATATCTGATATAATTGAGAAAAGACATTTAGAGAGAGAGGTAGGGAGGGAGAGGGATGGAGAGAGATGGAGAGAGATGGAGGGAGATGGAGAGAGATGGAGGGAGATGGAGAGAGATGGAGAGAGATGGAGAGAGATGGAGAGAGATGGAGAGGGAGGGAAAAGGGCATTTCCCCATATATGGCTGTTTTTTGAGTGGCAACTGCATCAACAGGCAAAGTGGATTAGAGGATGCTCAAACAGGACAGGAAGAGGGAGATAACAAAGAGGAACGCACAAAAGCTTGGAACTGACAGTGAGTTTATTCACACACAGTCCAAATGTTGTGGTTGAAGCACATAAAACATGCCTGACTGTACATGCACATCCATGAAATAACCAGAACAATAACTGTTGTTGTCGTGTAAGGAAGGGGAGGCCAGCATGAATAGATACAGTCTGTTTTCCTATTATTGAGTTAGCCCTCAGTTTGTTGACTTTGTTCTGCTTTACAGAAGTGTGGAGAATGAGCAGAAACAATGCTTAAAGGCAGAAAAAGAAAGTGTGACGTGTGAGAATTATTTGTGCGACGCCAGTTTACACATTGCTGATTCACACTAAGCCCATCAGTGTCTGTCTGCCTCCCAAAGCTGATGTTTTACACACCTCTGTCAAAGCAGCTTTTCTCTGCCCCACAGCACTCACACATACCCGGATTCCTCTACAATAACTCAAATTCCTAAGTGTAAAAAAGATAATGATTGAATTATCCAAGCACACGTACGCACTTTATCTCTAAACAAAGTCACGACATTCTTTAGATTTAGGAATAAAGATGAAAGTAATTTGTTCTGTAACCATATGAAAGAAAAAACATGTGATTGCGATTTGTTTGTTTACGTGCGGTCATAGAGACTCCAACAGAAAAAACAAACTACACATAAACTATTTGTCGTTGGAAGAATAAATTGTCACTTCCTGCGGGTGCATCGGTCATGAAACAACATCAGCAATCTCAAAATATTTAATTTAATGTGTGGGCTGGAGTTCAATAACTTTGAACTCCTTCACACAACAGAGGAGAAGAGTCTTGTGTCAGCATCAACTTTGACTGTTTGTTTGTTCAATCCATTTATATCCTTCCATCCAGCCGTCCCCCACTTCCCACAGCCTAAAGGTGACTCCACCAGGGAGCGCCTGGAATCACTCCAGCTCATGACCTTTCTGAATTAGCAACATAGTGATGTCTCTATTGTATTCTTGCCAAGGTGACAGAAAACAGAAAGCTGACATGTGCTTACAACATGCTCTGTGTTCTTAATGTGCTGTCGGTTTGTGCTGACAAAGCTACAGAAAGGCAGGCATTTGAGAAACTTCTCGTGTACTCTGTACGTTGTACAGTGTTTATGTGTGCAGATCACGTTACTCATGTACAAAGTTTACATTGGTCTCATGGGAGTCAGTGAGAAGTTGCAGTAGTGATGTTCATGTAGACAAAAAAGCAGCACTCAATGTGCAGTACAGAGCGTACAAACAACGATTCAGGCCAACTACAGAAATAGACAGGCTAAGTTTAAATCTCTGTAACAAACTAGATCACATGAGCACAAGAGTAACTAGAAATCTGATAAACTAGAGTGAAGTTGATCCAAAACAAAAGCAGGGCTTAAGTTGCATAAGGCAATGTATTGCTTTAAATTAGCAACAGCTGATTATGAAGTAGTAAAAACCATGTGTGATCTGTTCATGAGATAACAGCAGGCCTCACTGCGGACCCAGGTTTTAAAAAGCAGCACAGAGCTGCCACAGTGTGTTCAACTCGGTGCACTGCAGCAGGTCAATACAACACAGACGCTCTACATCCTCCAACTGATTTAACACCTGAAACAGGTTCCCCGTTTACGTACACTGAGACGGAATAGAAACAGCTGCTGTGTTCAAACATAAAAGTACTAGTGCGCCAGTCATGACTCTCCACTGCAGACAGAAATAGCCCCCTACGTCCACTGAGAGTTCGGCCACTCCAAGTTGATCATGTTTGAAGCAACGAAAGGGTTATTCTTCATGGTTTGTTAACTAAATCATATTTAATAAGTATGTGGGATGCACATTTTAATCTGAATCAAATATTCTAGAGTAATTTCAGTTTTCAGCATTAACAGCTAGATATAATACTTTAAATGTTTTTGTCAGATTTGAAGTGGACAGAAACTGGGGCTTTGAGATTTTTTCTATTAACATAATTTGTCCCTTTTTTATAATAACTAAATATGTTTGATCTAGATGAGGTCAGGGAATGTTGAATCCATTTACCATTGGCAAACAAAAAGAAGAGCAGAAACATTTAGAGATGGCATTTGTTGCTATGGAACAAGAGTACTTGAATCTCCAAGTCTGTGTTAGAGGAAAAGGAATTTATAGATGAGGCAGTCTGTCACTGGACGGAAAAAGGAAGCAACAAATTACACTGAATGAAAAACAAGTCATTTATTCAATCTGATGGAAAAGACAAAACACTCTACTTGCTCAGGCCAGCCACGTTATTGACATTTTATGTTTTGAGGTCTTGACCTCTGTTCTTGTTGTTCGGCATTTCCGTACAAATCCCACTCCCACGAGCCAGTGCATCCACACAGAAGGACAAGGCATTATCTAGTCTAAACGAAACAACATCTTTTAAGCAAGACTGCCTGAAGTATACTATGAATATTTGTTTTGTTTAGTCATGTGGGCCAGGTTTATGGTTTGGTTTTATCAACAAAAATTACAAAATTCCATCATATTTGCAGGACAAACTTGTGACGAAATTCATCGGAAAAACTGATAAGACTGATGGCGGACAGACACAGTCTGGATAGAAAAAATAAAATAAGACTGCTGCTCCAGCTCCTCGTCTCAAAGCAGATCAAGTGGCAAAGTCCTCTCGGCTTGCCACCACAATGGATGATGGATCGTTGTTTGAGATCCACCAGATTTCAGTCTTTAACGATCCAGTGATTGTGAATCGTTTATGCCTGGATGGTGCTCTTTGCAGTGAAGGCCAGGTAGTAGACCAGGATCCCCATGAGGGCAGCCACCACCTCAGTCGCCACCCATGGGCCGTTCCACGCACCCTGGGGAGAGATTCACACATTTTAGAAACTGCTTATAAAAATGTTCAGAGGAACAGATGTTAAAAAGATATACATTCCAGTTCCTCTGGTTTTAGAAACACAAAGAGGCTGAGAGCAAAGTGGAAGACTTCTTTTTACAAGGCCTTATTCTACCGTTTTCAATAATACATTTCATTAAAAGAAACCGGCACGGTAAAGGTTACATTTTCTAAGGAGCAATAACAAAATAGTTCCCAAAATGTCAAAACAAGCCTTTCAGAGTGGCTACAACTGCTTAACCGAGTGTCTCTGTGGGCTTCATAGAAATGTGTTTTTCTTGAATGAAGGGATTCCAGCTATAAATCAGAAAAATAACCCTTTTGCAATATAATCAGCAAAGTGGCTGTTATAGTGCCATAAAGAGCACATGTTTTATTGCTCCCGTTTACATTCCTCCCGAGGCAAGTTTTAAACTAAAAGTACTGCCCTGTGGCTGTATGCCTCCCCCAACTGGTCAACTTGGAGTTTACACCCGTCCGTCCAAAATGTCAAGCTTCATCATTTTATTCTTTTAGACTTTGTGTAAAATTGTGGTGATCGGCATATACATTTTTGAGGTATAGTCTAAAGCAGTGGTTCTCAACTGGTCAGGCATCGGGACCCACTTTTTACTTGGTCAATACATCGCGTTCGCGACCCAACATTTTGAAGCACTCAAATCTATTCAACAAAAAATCGTGCTGTAATATATACGCTTTTCAGCATACAATATTAATAAAAGTGAAGTACAGTGCATATATCCCTTATATCCCTTCACAGAACTAAAGTATGCTTTTAAAAAAGGTTTAATGAGATGATGGAATCAAAGCTGAACTATATAAAAAGGCACGCATGCTGAAAACCCAACCCCAGCAGGGGGGTCTGGGGGGATTCTCCCCCAGGAGATTTTTAGAAATACTAACAAACTATGCATTCTGGTACTCTGAGAAGAAAATAAATAAATCTATTACTACCCGACATATTAATAATATTTTATGCCATTGTTTGTTTTTCACTTTGTTCTGACATCTTGCTGCGAGAAGAGTAAAGAGGAGATAGTCTGTGTGACTTACTTTAAATTGTGGGCAAGGGTAGATAGCTCCCATTGTTCTGTGACCTGTCAGTCATCAGACCGGGGGTCATATTTCATTATGTGTTCATTTCTATCTGAAGTTGTAACCATGGATGTATAAAGAATAGTTCTACTGCAAAGTTATTCTCCGTGGGGACTTCCGGCAACAATCTTGATTCTGATTGGCCAGAAGACTTGAAAAAACATCAGCAAAGATATTTTATTGAGAAGATGATCACTATGTGACAGAAGTTTTCAAAACCGTTTATGGTCTCCGGTACTTCCAGTCCAACGCCGACTGCATGCACAACGTTAGAAAATCGGGCCTTCAAAATAAAAGTTTTTCCCCACACATCCGCGACCCACTCGAAACGGGTCCGCGACCCACCAGTTGAGAACCACTGGTCTAAAGCACATTTGGCGATGTCAGGGACATTGACTTTTGTCCACTAAATTATAACCAGCACTTCTTTGAGTCCAAGTGGACCTTTTTGACAAAAAAAGGGAAAACCTGTTAACAGTTTTACTTTTTCTTGTTCGGCATTTAAAAAAAGAAAAGAAGATACTAACAAATGCATATTCCATGTTGTAAAATGAGAGTTAGAGATGCACCTTTTGCATTCACCTACATTTCCTCCAAAACGGCACCATGTTACAGGACCTCCGTGATGTTGTCCACAGCTTAATAAGACTTGGAGGTTTTACAAAATGCAAGCTTTGAGTCTTCTTCATTCAAACTGAAGCACTTCTTTACCAACAACATGATGTGTGGCTGTTGTGTGCCCAACATGTTTACATGTGACCGGATATACGACACTGAATGGCTGGTCACGGAAAAACGACAATCAACTGACAACAGGGCGGTCTCTGCTACTGACCAAACAATCGGTTAATCTCTGAAGACGTAAAATTAACCTTGAACTACGAGTGTTTGTGGATCTCATTTAACCGTCTATGGAGCAGCTCCAGGGTCTGTCTCTAAATCAGTACAGTCAGATACAATACAAATGTTGTACTGATGAAAATGATTCTATATCTATCTTCTATAAAAATGTACTTATAGAAACATTAATTTGTGCAAAATACTTTTTTTAACTGACTGTCTCATAGAAGTATGACCATTTTCATCTGTAATGTTTTCTGAAGATTCTTTGAGAAATAATAAACTGACTTCTTTCCAAACACTATGATTGTGTATAAACACAGGTCCGATCTGAAGGTGTAAAAAGGACTCACCCTGTGGTCAATGTTGACGGAGAAGAGAGGCTGAATGGCATTTACATCTTCGTTGTTTCTCTGGGCCTGAAACAAAAGAGATGCATGCGATTTTAAAACTAACTTGCCAAACACAAATCATTTCAAATACAATGGAGGTCAGTGGCATAAGTATGAGCTTATCAAAAAACATTCATCACTAACCTTGCGGAGGGAACTGTAGGACTCCTCATCGAAGAATTTCACCTGATATGTTCCAGAGCTGGCCTGTTTGTGAGGAAGACTCCAAGAAACCTGAGGAAATAAATCACATGCTGACAAATGCTTTGGTGATAAACTCTAGGCTTTAAGAGATGGTCACCTGAAGTACAATTATTTTTAGATTGTCTTTTTTGTTTGCCATTATTGAAGAATACATCATCAGCTTTATTGAAGAGACTCAAGGTCCATTTTTAAAAGACATACAACACTCAAATAAAGCTGAAAGTACACAGGGAAGTGAGAAAGAATAGGGATGACCTGGAGCAAATTGATTGGCATTTCAATATAGGTGAATTATTTCAACATATTGACCCAGGGACATTGAACCTTTGAGCCTGGTTAAATCACTGCGGAAAACGTAATGTGTCAAGCAGCTTCGGCATGCACATATGAACATGAGGCCACACTTGCATACCTGGTACTTGCCAACATCCTGGCCTCTAGTCACAGGGAACTGTCTTCCGTTGACATCAGCATACAGAACCACACTCTGCAAAGGACAGAAATGGCCATCAGTCAGTCCATTACATCAACATATACATTCACACTGTCTGGTTGAAATGTTGAAGGTGGACTGTTACCTGGGCTCCGTTGGCACAGGCCAGGCTGAGTTCAACGATGAAGACCGACTCAGAGGAGATGACGGCGTCTGAGGTGGTGTAGGCCGACGGGGTGATCGCTGGGTCCGTGCAGCTCTCTCCTGTAACCACACAGTGTACAAGTTAGTGAATTAATCATCTGCACAAGATAACAGCTTAAACATGTCTCCAAGACTAATTTACCTCTTATTGAGATGACACATGGACGTGATTTGATGAACTAGCTAACAGTAGCTAGCTATGGTTGGTTAGCATTACAGGCTTATTAACCGGTAAATATGTCCCCTCGTCCCCCACTGACTTACCCGAGCAGGCAACCACTAGCAGGGCGAGGAAGGCGGCTATCCGAATCATGGCGGTGGTATCTGGGGGTTTTCTGGTGGGTTTTGTGTTGCTTCTTGGGTCCAGCTGCCAAACTGCACTGTTTCTTTCTCACTGACTGAAGGGAAGAAGTCCACCTCAGCTCTCCGGTTCAAGACCTCTGCGCATGCGCATCAATGACGTGGACTGTTGGGCCGCAGAGCATTCTGGGAAGTTACTATGTCGACACGTCATCCGAGTTAAACACATGTTTACAGTGAAACCTTTATATATTTATACAGTAGTCTATGAGTGAAACAGGTATTTTTGTTACACAAATTGTATTTATTATACATCAATATGGCACCGCTATTAAAAAGAGGAAGGCAATCAAAACCAAATGTGCATTTGATAAATACTTTATTTGAAATGTTACCTTTTTTTATCACAATTGTCTTTATACTTCTTTCTTTCTTTTTTTCACTAAAAACCTAACCGTGAGAAAGAAAAAAGGGTTTCTGTGTTAAAACTAATAATGTATTAATAAGTCCTTCAATATTTGGGGTCACATTATATTAAAAGTAGGCCTACAATTTTTCAAATCATATATTTTTAGAGACCCGAAAATGACAAATGAAATAGCAAACAAAATTAGTCAAAATAAAATAAAAACGAAAAAGTACACAGGGGTTGTTTGAAATGGCAAATGTCTATATGCATACATATCAACATACATATAGACAATACACATACACACATACATGTGTCAGTGTCCATACATACACACATATACATACATTCAATCGGTGTATAGAAACAGTCAAACAAGGGATGGTCGTCTTTGGGATATGTAAATTCTCCACTTTTTCCATATTTCCTCAAATGTGTTTTCCTGAAGCCTCATTGAGAAAGTGATTCTTTCCATAACATACATTTCATGGATTTTGTCGTACCAGTGGTCAAGAGAAGGGATGTCCGCTTTTAGCCATTTTCTAGTTATTACTTTTTTTGCTGCAACAGTAAGAATTCCAAATAATTGTTTTGTTTTGAGATTTGTGGGGATTGAATGTACGAGCCCAAATAGAAATTCGTCCCAGTTTAATGGGATTTTTTTCCTGTAGTACTATTTCAATTTCTAAATGGATCTTTTGCCAAAAAGTTACTATTAAAGGGCAAGCCCAAAACAAATGGTAGTGATGTGCTAACTGAGAACCACATTTCCTACAGCAGCTGGGGGGCCCTAGATGATGTGGTGACTGAGCAGGGCTGAAAAAGTACCTGCAAAGCATTTTCCAACTAAACATTTGATAGGTGCCTGAGCTAGAGATCTTCCATTGAAAAGTACAGTAATTTGTCCAGACTTCGTCAGGGATGATATTTTTGGTTTCGTTTTCCCATTTGTGTTTTATATAGAAAGTATTTTCCTTTTTAATATCTTGACGAGCTTTGTAAAGTTTTGAGATTACTTTCATCCCTTCGTCTGATGTGTATGCACTGGTGAAAACTATTAATAAAGGACCTTCAAGGGCCTTCTGGCTGTCTAACAGGGAACTATTTAAGTAGTGGCATACCTGTAGAAATACAAATATTCAATCCATATCGTTTTTTTAGTGTTTGAAAATCGATCATGGTTCCTTTGCTGAAAAATGTGCAATATGAAGTAAGGCCATGTTTGGCCCAACCTTTAAATGTGAAACAAATGTCAGATTTTTCCTTTGCAGGTTGTGATACAAATAAAATGTCTGATTTTCCTTTTCAGATTTTGAACAAGTGTATTTGAATGAAATAAATGTATTACTAAGTGCCTTACTCTTGAATAAAGCGTAATGAAGTAAACGTAAAGTAATGTTAAAGATTGAGGACACTGTAACTTTACAGTTTACAGATTGATCGATTCATCACTGCGAATTTATACCTTAAACTAGGAACCTTAGCTGGATCTCTCATGATTCTGATTTATACCTCAATTGGATTTCTCATAATCCTAAATTATACCTCAATTGATTTCTTATAATCCTAATTGTGTTTTTTAATAAGTAATTGCCTTAAAGTAAATCTTTAAGATGTAAGCTGATTTAGAATCTGTGTTTGATGAATGAGATTAACTGAGTGATAAATGATAAAAGATCTTATTTTTGAAACATATATTTTGCTATAATATTGTTGTATTTCATGTGTTTATTATTGTACCTTTTGACAAAAATACCAAGCACTGAAGAGAGATGATTTTTATTATGATTGACTGTGTTCAATCAGGGTGATTGAAGTGTTTTTCAATCTTGTTCTATTTTTAATGTAATGAATGTATCTGAGCCCACCCAACTCTGAGGACGCCTATTGATTTTAAGTATTGACTGAAATATTCTTAGACTAATGTTAATTGGTTATCAATAGATTGATAAAAAGAGTGAATCTGTAAGAGAATATTTTCATCTGATCTGTTTATAGAGTCTTTTATGGTTCCTTAGAGTCTGTGATACTGCAAACATCTGCTTGTAGTCACTCAAAGACTCCTCTGTAGGTTGAGGTCACAGGTCAAACGCTTCTCCTATGTCCGTGGGGGGTTTGAGACCTGGCAGCATCTCTTTGAGACAAGCAGACCATTGTCTCGCATCGGCTATTGATTTGGGTATACGCGGGCTTTCTGGAAGCCCGCCTCTCCTCGTGTTGGTTAGATGTTTTGTGTCTTTTGGTTCAGAGAGATCGCTGGTGAAACACGGGACGGTGTGCAACTAAGTGATCTCCCCGGCCGTATGTAATTAATGTACTGTGATCAATAAACTCTCGGTGCTTTTGGCTAACAACGGTTCCAGACTCCTTCATTCTACCTCAACATTGCAACAACAGAAGTTTACCTTCACAAAATCAAGATCATGTGAGCACCATCTTAATATCTTCTTTTCCTCCAGCAAGTCAATCCTGGTAAGGACCCTTAACCATAATTTTAAAGAGAGATTGATCCAGTGGTTATCTTTTTCCAGTACGTTTTCAACATGTCTTTTATCACCTAACCTTGCCTCGATTGGTACTCCTCCTGATACATTATTCTCGATTTCTTTCCATCTAGCCCTAGTCTGACTTGCACCAGCAGAACAAGCTGCTTAATTGGGCTGATATATAGTAGTCCTTCAAGCAGGGGAGCGATACTCCTCCCTTGTTTGTTGCTAGTAGAAGAGTACAGAATCTAATCCTTGGTTTCTTCCCCTGCCAAATGTACCTTGATATGGTTTTATCCCATTCGTTAAACTGCTTGTCTATGATTTCAATTGGTAGATTTTGGAAAAGGTATAAAAGCCTATACTGTAGGATGTTAATTTTCACTGATTCTAGTCGTGATTCAAAGCTCAGCACTGGGATTAAGTTCCATCTATTTATATCTTCTTTTATTTTCTGATTTAGAGGGTTGACATTTAGTGTATACAATTCCTTTGAATCTTTAGAGATGCTTACTCCCAGATATTTTAAGTGGTTCAGATCCCAATTAAGTTCAATGGTTTATATGTTGGCTTGGCTTGTAATTAAACCTCAGTATTTGGGTATTTGTTATATTGAGTTTGTACCCTGAGACAGAACTATAAGTGTCCAAACATTTCAATAAACTCAAAAATGATTAATCTGGGTTTGACATTAAAATATAATCAGCAAATAATGATAATTTATGGACAATTGGACATCCCTGTTGTGTCCCTCTCTCAAGGTTGAAAGAATTTGATATGGCTCCATTTATTGTTATTCTTGCATAAGGGTTGTACAATGCTTGAACAGTATTAATAAAGATCTTGTGAAAGCCAAACTTTTCAAGAACCTGGTATAGGAATTTCCAGCGCCATATAGAGAGAGAGTTACGACAGCGGAGGTCCAAAATGCTTGATCGTCACGTGGTTCACAGAGACTCAGAAAGTTCCCGGAAGTTCGTGGCGGGCCATTTGAATCACGATTCGAATGCATTAATACCAGGATATAAATGCAATTTTTGGTAATTAGTGGTCAATAAAGGTTTTGATTTGCAATATTTATACAACATATCGATATGTGTATGTAGTTACATCAATGTTTTTTGTTTTTTTTAAAAGTAAAATGTGCTAATATTTGAGGATTAAGATAAAATAAGAAGTACTTTATTGATACCAATTGGGGAAATGTTTACGCTGCAGCAGCAAAAGATAAGGCATTGTACATTAGACAGTTAAAAGACTAGAATTAAACAATCGAAAATGTAAACATTTTAAATAGAAATAACATAGCATTACAAAAAGTAGAAAATATACATAGTGTGAACAGCTATCTTACCTGTTAACATATACCTGTTAGGCTAACGTTGCCTTGGTTACAGAGCCTGTTGCTGTTGTTTATTGCTTTGAATTCTTTAAAACAAATATTATCTTCTTAAACCAGGGTTGCCAACTCTCACGCATCTGGCGTGTGACACACGCTTTCCCTCTCAATCTCACGCTCTCACGCTGCCCAAACTATTCTCACGCCAAAAACAAGAATACCGAAGACTAGAAACGGTTTTGAAAACTTTTGTCAGGCAGTGATCATCTTCTCAATAGAACATCTTTGATAATGTCTTCTGGCCAATCAGAATCAAAATAACGGCGTGGTGTTGTTCCAGGAAGTCCCGACGGAGAATACTTTTGCATTTGCTGTAGTAGCTACATCTCTATACATCGATACAACATTACGTGTTGATAGAAATCAACACGTAATGAAATAAGACCCCACGGTTTGATGATTGATAGGTGCAGGGACGTGCACAGGTACGGGCTAATGTTGCCAGGGCAACGGCCCGTTTGGCCTTTTTGGCTGACCTGCCCCTCTGGAGAGAGCGAGAATTAATTTTTTAATTTTTTCTGTTGTGGCCGAATCAACATGATAAGCCCACAATTAGTAGCGTCTCGCTGCGGGAAACACACTTTGTCAGCGCTGTCATCTGCCGGTGCGTTAAGACCACCTCAGTGTCGGATTTTGGAAACTTGATTTTGAGTTGTCTCATCATGGCAGTTAGGGTATAAGGGACAAACCAGGGGACTTTACTTCCTCTTGATACCGTTGGTTATTTACAAAAAAACACCTAAATATAGCCTACTTGTTGTGATTGTGTGTCTTTTCATCTGTAAACTCCGTCAACGGGGCCGCTCGCTCTCTTTTCTTGATTGCCCTCTCATGGGTGAATACTTCACTGTCCCGCTTCATTGTAGAATTTCTGCCATGTCTCTACCACTTTAGTTTGACCATCTCTGTTATTAAGTTACGGAATACTAAATAGCCTAAATAAGTAATTAGATACCGTACCGTTACTGGCTGCGCTCATAATGATAAGAATAAGAATAATGCGTATTGAACTGGTTTAATTAATTAGTGAGTTTATTTAAGGTAGCCTAGTTAGAAGCAGGGGTTAAATTGGGATTTGATATGTGGGGGGGGGGGGGGGGGCTCTGTGTGGAGGTGAGAGAGGGGGGGGGGGGGGGGCTGAGGTCGAGGTTCTCATTATTTGACCTTAAGGGATATAGGCCTACACTGTGGCCCTAAAGCAACTGCTCCATTATCTGTATCAAATACAGACATTGATGCCACCAAATGTCACAATAAAAATTGAAAGTAGGCTACTACAAATAAACTGGAATTCATTTACATCTTAAATTATGAATATATATACACAAAAAAAGGTTTACAAATATCCAACCTTCAAATTGCTTTTTTAAATCAATACTGCTCTGCACACTTGCTAAAGAACATTTGTGTGGAAATCTCAATTCATTTGTAGGGCTGCGTGAGTATGGCCAAAAGTATGGGAGTAAATCTCACTGTAAACTATGTAATCATCACCAAATTCTGTGTTATTATGACCGATCATAACTCAGCTTTATGCAGACATATTTAGCATGGTGTACAGGGCCGCTTCTTGGCATAGCGCAGGCGACATAGGCGGTCGCCTATAGGGCGCCAGATCTGGGGGGGGGGCGCTGCGCTGGCAGCTCTGGGAGGGAAACAAACATTTTGACTGTTTGCGCTCATCCTAATTTTCGACCTTGATGTAACAACATTCATAATTAAGTCAAGGTAACACCCTTTTCACCCCGGTTACACTTTTCATTTGCCCTGTACGATGGGCGCTGTAAGTGATGAAAGTGGGGGGTGTTGGCTTATCCGCAGCTCACAGTCAAAGTGGGTGTGGGATCGAGCGAGAGAGATAAATGCAATTTATGTAAACAAATATTTCCATGGCACTTTTTTATAATTATTGGGGTAAACAGGTTTGAAATCATTTCAATGTATACTATAGGACAGAAAACCAAAAATATCGTTTAAAACTTGAGAGATACAAAAATATGCATAAATAAACGTTAACTAGGTAAAATAAGATATGAATGAACAACAAAAATAAAATAAGTTGCATTTATTTGCTATTGGCTATGGTAGGTTATTGGTTATGTTCACATACTTATTTGATTATCAAAATGTAAACCAATCTTTTTCATATGGGTGTTTAGAGTTGTACCCCCTAGGTCAGGTCTCTAGTAATGTGTGCTCAAAGCGCACCCGATTGAAGCATTTTACTTTAAATGTTCAAACATTTCTTCCCGGGGGTGCATACCCCCGGTCCCCCCTAGAGGATGTGACGTCCACACCCCAATTCAAACATGTTCATACAATACCGAATACATTTGAAGCCTTTTTGATGTATATTACCAACATGTCAATACGTTTCTGTTTTTGTAGTATATTGGTCTTTTGTAGAGATTTTTCATTTATTCTTTATATATTCTATTGTGTATTCCTTGGGTACTTTTATCTTTTCTACTGAACGATTTTCTGGCAGGGGGGGGGGGGGGCGCCAGCTAAAATCTCGCCTAGGGCAGCAAATTGGTTAGAACCGGCCCTGATGGTGTAGGAAACGGGCTCCGTGTTACAAGACGGGTCGGGGGTTTGGCGGTACCACTGCAGACTCTCTGCACACACACACACACCGCTGCAGACTCTCTGCACGAAGGAGCCACGGTGCTGCAGCTCCTGATCGGAGCAGAGACACACGTTCACTAAGCAGAAAAACGATATCCTGTCACAGAGATCTGCTATTTTAAATGTTAAAGTCAACACATATCGACCCTAAATAAAGTCTATATTAAGAACGAGAGATGTTTTGACATTATGGCTTAAACAAATGACAAATGAGTGAGGGCGATGACGTCAGAGCATCGTCCTATGTGCCGGGGCTGAGCCCCGGACAGCCCCGGCCCAATTTAACCCCTGGTTAGAGGCCCTATTTTATCAGTATGTCTGGACTGCACAGCAGTTACAATGGTCAAACTACATTAGAACAGAATTGTCCCCATTTTGTCTTTAATAGTTACTAACATTAGATATTTTAATGAGATATGGACCGCAAAACAAAAAATGTCCCTGATTTTCATTTTTGAAATTAAGTCACCGAATGCAAGTAGTCGCCTTCGCTTATTTTGTTATGAGATGTGAATTACTGTTCAATTTAGTTGATGTAATAATCATTTGGTTTCTTTTACATTAAAAAAAGGTTTTTTTTCGGGGGGAGGCCCTTTTTCCAGTTTAGAGCAATAGCCCCTCCAAATGTCTGTGCACGTCCCTGGATAGGTGTGTGGGCTGTTGTAATGTAAAGTAATTCACACAGCCTCTTCCCTCTTCTCTCTGTGAGGAGCAGCAGGTTCAGCTTTCAGAACAAAGTAAAATGGCATTAATTTTTTTAATATGTCGTGTAGTAATAGATTTATTTATTTTTCTTCTCAAGAGAGTACCAGAATGTGTATTTTATGTTAGTAGCCTATTTCAAAACTAAAACAAAAAAAATCTCCTGGGGGAGAATCCCCCCAGACCACCCTGCGGGGGTTGGGTTTTCAGCATGTCAACTCTTTCACCTGTGGAGAAATTGCAGGATTGGCTCCAGGTCGCCCTTTTTATTTACTACAAGACAAATGTGCCTTCTTATTTCATACAGTTCAATTTGGATTGAGACAGGGAAATAATCTAAACCTCACGCGTGGGGAGCGTGTATGTAATTACATTGCAAATACTGACACCACTGTATGGGTTAGCCCTACCATAGATTACCCAACAAAAATACTCTCTCGCAACTGCCGACCTGTAGAGGAAACTTCTGTGTAGCTATGCAGTGGGAGTCACCGACTCAGGAAGGAGACACGGGAAGAGCAGTAGCTTTGATGTCAAACACATGATGGTTTATTTGGAGTTAACGGTCGGAGGATTCACATCACAAGTCCAAGAGTCAGAGGTTCTGACTTCACGGTAGAGTTGCCACGTCAATTCTGAAGAACTCTACCCCAGACCCATGTATTTAGCTAGTTCAGAGAGCATCATCAACATGCTGCATAACAAGATAGAATGATAACACCTCTATCAGCTGACGCCAACAGGCAGGAACAGGGAGACAAAACACTGAGAGCACAGCAGCCAAGGTTACAGGTGCCTGTGCTCAGTCAGGACAGTTTGAACTGATACACTGGGTCAAAGTTATGGGCCTTGGAAAATATTTCCACAACACCGACCCGTATTGCGCATGCTCAGATCTAAGAACCAGTAGAAATGATAAAAAAGTAAAAGTCTGCTGCTCATTGTTCTACTAGGCCAAAATAGAGTCAAAGAGTATATGAGAGTGAGAGTGTGTTAATTAATATATTTGGCAGTTTGGAGTAAGTCTGTAGATTTGTTTGTGTGTGTGTGTTTCATGTATAGCTCTCACGATAATTAATTTTGTTGGATACATTTTCCCGGAAATTATTGCGATAAACGATAATATTGTCGGCACCGTTGTATGACCATTTTAGACCCCTGACATAATGATAATATATAATAATAATTCAAGTACATCCTTTCAAACTGCTAGTCACATCCTCATGTAAATGGCAATTTATCGAGTTTTTTTTAATTTATCGTACGATACGTCAATTAATTGCTTATCGCGACAGGTAGGCCTACACAATAAAATAGTGGAAACAAACATGTGTTTGACTTTCAATAGTGAATGAAACTGTGTGCCCTTTATAGTCTGTGTCCAATATTGTGTATTTGTATATATTGTATATATATCCTATATATATATATGCTAAGGTCCCGCTGCTGACACGATAGCAGTCATTTCGTGCGCATATGTAATTAAACCCATGTTATCAAAATCTCACTCCAGCCAGGTAGGCTACCCAAAGTTGGCAACCCTGCTTAAACCTGTATGGTCAAGAACATCACATCCTAATGTTTATTGATATATTTAGAGGGAGGGGATGGGAAGGAAGGTTTCAAAATTCTGATTAGGATAATTTCTACCATTTATTTAATTTATGGTGGTTTCAGTAATCCCCTGGGCCCAGGAGTTCCATCCATCCATCCATCTTCTTCCGCTTATTCGTGGTCGGGTCGCGGGGGTAGCAGTTCCAGCAGAGAGCCCCAAACTTTCTTTTCCCTGGCGACATCAACCAGCTCTGACTGGGGGATCCCAAGGCGCTCCCAGGCCAGCAAAGAGATATAATCCCTCCACCTGGTCCTAGGTCTACCCCTTGGTCTCTTCCCAGCTGGACGTGCCTGGAACACCTCCCTAGGGAGGCGCCCAGGTGGCATCCTAACTAGGTGCCCGAACCACCTCAACTGGCTCCTTTCGACGCGAAGGAGGAGCGGCTCAACTCCGAGTCCCTCCCTGATGACCGAACTTCTCACCTTATCCCTAAGGGAGACACCAGCTACCCTGCGGAGAAAACCCATCTCGGCCGCTTGTATCCGCGATCTCATTTTCGGCCCAGGAGTTCAACACTTTTAATCCCTATCTGATCAAATCAGATTTGGATTTTGGGGAGTTCAAAACCAAAAAACAGGATTAGGATCACTTTGATATCCGATCAGATCAGGAAATCCAATCCAAGTTTTAATCTGGATCAAATCTTCAAAACGGGTAGTTCAAACTGACAACACAGTATTGGGATCAATTTGATCCCAAAAAACTGGATTATCCTGATCCCACCAGAGGGGTGGATTTCCAGTGGATTACCAGGGCAAAATGTACTGTACCATTTATTTAAAATATGTTTCAATTTAAATAAGATGGCAAAATGTGTTAACTGAAATAATACACCATTTTTAGCCTTCATGGGAAATACATTGTATTTTTTCCATTTTTGCTCACGTTTGTGGTGGCCTATTTTGTTTTCAACCAAATGTTGATGACATAAATGTTTATGCTCATAAAAGTATCACAGCAAAGATTGTACACAAATACACAAATGTAATTTAGATTAAAGTAAAAATATCTTCAACAAAAAAAAAGTCCATCATCTGTCATCACCTTTCAAATAAAAAAATATAATTAGACATTATAGATGTCTGCAATGTGGTCTCTTGTCTTCCTTGTATTATTTTTCATGTCCACTAGATGGCGATCGGTAGGATTAAAGCACTGATATTCAGGATCTAGTCATCTTGAAAAATCGTAATCTGGATCAGGCTGATCCTATCCTGAATTGCTTTGAACTCCAGGGACAAAATGTGGCCAATTTGTCTGATCCTGGATCACAAAAAATGGGATTTCAAAATCTGATCGGATCTGATTGAGATTAAAAGTTTTGAACTCCTGGGCCCTGGTAATTGAGGATATTAGTAATCTAAAGGACTAATGTAATCTTTATGACTTTCAGAAAGGACAGGAGACCCACAGGTGCCTATCAATGATTGTCAACTGACAGCACAATGAGTCAAAGGGCTAGCAGCAGCAGCAGCATGATGTTGATGTGAAATGTGTTGTCCTGGCATATAGAGGTCAGCGGCAAACTAACTTCCGGGGAACTATTGAAGGCTCCGCGATCCGCCATTGCTGTAAAAAAAACTGGTCCATTGGAGTGAACGGAGATGTCGCAACTCTTCTATCTATATGGCGCTGAGAATGTCCAGTTAACTCGATTAAAGGCTTTTTCTGCATCGAGGCTCAAAAGTACAGCCTGGAGTTTGTTTTTGGATATATGTTCAACTATATGTAGAGTTCTGCGGGTATTAGGGTTGCCAACTTCCAGAAATGGAGAAACGGGACATATGCATGTGTCCCCCGCTTTTCGGTTTTCTGGCGGATTTAGTTACTTTTTTTTTGTTCCTTTATTTCGGTTTTAGGGTTAGGGTTAGGTTAGGGTTATGTTATTTAATTATTTTGGTGGAGCCAGCCCCTAGGGTTCGAAAATGTTTTTGGGGGTCAAAACCCTAAAAATGCATAGAAAACTATGCATACCTATAACACAATACAAACACAATGGTCTTACACATGCATTAGGCTACTACATCACATTGTACATCAGCATGTTCAAATCGGATAGGTGGGCACTAGGGACATCTGGGCACCTCGATGTACAATTGGCTATTTTGTCCAAAATGTTCAAAAATAAAATATTTGAAAAATGGTATTAAGTAATGCAAAGTATACATGATGTGAACATGCACGTTACATCATTATTAGACTTAATGTTATCCTTCATCCAACCATTTCCCCAGCATTTTCCCATCAATCAGCTGACACACACACACACACACACACACACACACACACACAACAACACACACACACACACACACACACACACAACACACACACACACACACACACACACACACACACACACACACACACACACACACACACACACACACACACACACACACACAACACACACACAACACACACACACACACACACACACACACACACACACACCACACAGCACACACACACACACACACACACACACACACACACACACACACACACGTGCGAGCATTGTGCCTGCCCTGTCAACTGAGCGGTCCTAGCGCCCTTCGGATACAGCACACAAACACACAGGGTTAGACAGACACACTGCATTGCGCGCAAACAGAAAAATATTTTTTATTTTTCCCTTTATTTTTATTTTCCCTTTTGAGTCCGGGACAAACAAAGTCCCGTACGGGACACGCCCCTTTTGGCTCAAATACGGGGCGTCCCGGCTAATACGGGACGGTTGGCAACCCTAGCGGGTATTATCTTGAGTTTGCCGTTGTTGTCTGATCTAGGTTTATTATCTGGGGGAGGATTTCTTCGAGTCTTTTTGCCAAAATGTGGGTAAAGATTGTATTGTCTTGATTTAGCACACTTATTGGACGATAGCTTCCACAGTCACATTTGTCTTTCCCTTCCTTCGGTAACAGCGAGATTACTGCTTCCAGGGGGGGGGGGGGGCTATGACATGTCTGAAGCACGTGGTTAAAAGCATCCCTCATTGTTGGGATCAGTAGATCCATCATTTCCCTGTACCATTCAAAAGGGAAACCAACTCGGCCTGTGGCTTTATTGGGTTTTAAGTTTGCGATTGCCTTTTCTACTTCTTTTCCCGTAATTTCTCAAATTAATTTATGATTTTGCTCATCCCTCACTTTAGGAAAAGTTATCGAATCAAGGAAACCTGATGTTGGTTTTATCTATTTTAGGCTGTGTGTGTATAGGTGTTTATAGAAACAGACAAAAGTTTGATGTATGTCTTTTAAATTACTATGTATAATACTTGTTTCAGAGTGTTTTATTTTATAGATTGTGTTTTCTACCTGCTGTTTTTTTAAATTTGTAAGCCAATAGTTTTGCTGATTTATCTCCTTCCTCATAATATCTTTTTTTTATGTCGTTTGAGAGGATTTCATGGAGTTCGTTTTTTTCTTTTTCTATTTCCATATTAGTTTTTGTATTTAGGGTTTTCTTATGTATATATTTTCTAGATGTTTTAGTTCTGTTTGAAGCTGATTTGTTTGATCTTTTCTTTGCTTATTTATGTTTGAGGATTATCCAATTATTTTTCCTCTCAGGACAGCTTTGCATGCATCCCACAAGATTATTGGGGACACTTCTCCATTATCATTATCGTTCAGATAATCTTTTATATCGGTCCTGATTTGCGGCCTAATTTGGTTAAGAATTCCTGTGTTCAGTCTCCAGATTGTGCTTTTCCTTTCTAGTCCTAGATTTAATGCCATGGAGACCGGGGCATGGTCCGATAAGTCCATGGTCTCTATACTGCAATTTTGAACCCTATACAAATCTTTCTGATGCATAAAAAGATAATCAAGCCTTGAATATACTGAGTGTGGGTGTGAATAAAAGGTAAAATCTTTCTTAGACGGATTTAGGTCTCGCCATATATCTGAGAGCCCTAGGTCTCCCAACATCAGTTTAATGTTCTTGGTGATTTTCTTCCCTCCTGAGGAAAGAGGTTTTGATGTATCTAAAGTTGGGTTAAGTCTAACATTGAAATCTCCCCCACAAATTAGGATTCCTTGGGCCTCCAATGTTATTATTTAAAAAATGTGTTTGTAAAATGACCATTCAGGTCATTCAGGAGGGTAACTAAAGTACCCTGCACATTTCCATTCTTTGTCCTTTTTTTCATATGTGCATTCAAAATGTAATTAACTAGAGATTAAGATTGTCACGCCCCTCCTGGATCCCTTTCTGTAAGAGGATGAGTATGGAGTGAAATTCCACTTTTTAAGTTTTTGGTGTTCCTGTTCTGTTAGATGAGTCTCCTGAAGGAGGGCTATTTCGGCTCTATCTCTTTTTAATTTTGACATTACTTTATTCATTTTAATTGGATTTCCCAGACCGTTCACATAGTATGTAATTACTTTAATTGACCCTTTACTTTGCATGATGACTATTTGCCTTTATTTTAAATCCATGAGTTCCTGCATTCAAATCATTTCTCACATCCCCTGTTGTGTATATAACATTAATACAATCCAAAACTATAACCAAAAAAACTATAACAAAATAATATCCACAAACATAAGTGTCATTGACTTCCAGATTTAAAGCCTTGTATTGGGCCTTGGAATGTTGGCGTGTGGAGGGAAAGTCTCTTCCTCTTAGTGATGGAAGGGGGCCCTCTTCAGCCCTTAAGCTGATACATTAGGTCCATAGTATACAGAGAGTAGCAAACCGACCCAACATTTGGCCCACATGTGCCCGTGGCATAAGCCTTCTATTCAATTTAGTCTCAACCTTTGGGTAGGCAGGAAAATAATAATAGTAAAGGCAAAGAAAAAAAAAGAAATAGTCTCAGTTGCCTCAAAATAGCCTTATTATTGTTTTTTCTTTTTAACCAAGATATTTAGAATGGAGCATCCATTAAAGTGGGCATTTATGAAACATAGGCTACTTATCAGGTATCCGGATGTCGAAAGCCTCGAAGCCATTCCTTGAAATGTTGCTTGTAGCTCGGGTGCAGTTGATCTCCCCGCTTTCTGATGGGTTCCCAGGTCACCCGGTTAATCTGGTCCATTAGCGAACTCGGATTTTTTAGGACCGTCACTGATATCCCTCTCTTCACCATGTCTGCCTCCTCAGCCGAGTTGTAGACCACTGGGTTGTCCTCATAAAACACAGTTAGTCTGGCCGGGAATGGGCTCTGGAATCTTATGTTTATTTCCTTTCAGTCAGACAACTCACGTGTTTCTTTAACATGTTTAGCAGCATATAGTTGAGTTTGACGTCTAGGCTCAGGCCTCATCACTCCACAGATATACATAGCACGATGAGTGATGATTAAATAACTAACCCCCGAGCCTACAGGTGGAAGCTGGGGTGGTGGTGGTGGGGCAGGCAAGCAGCAGCGCCGTAGAAGTAGCTGCAGCAAAGCAGCAAGCAAAGCATAGAGAGATACAGTGGGGCAGCCACCAATTGTGCAAGTTCTCCCACTTAAAAAGATGAGAGAGGCCTGTAATTTTCATCCTAGGTACACTTCAACTATGAGAGACAGAATGGGGGGAAAGAATCCAGGAAATCACATTGTAGGATTTTAAATGAATTAATTGGTAAATTCCTTGGTAAAATAAGTATTTGGTCACCTACAAACAAACAAGATTTCTGGCTCTCACAGACCTGTAACTTCTTCTTTAAGAGCCTCCTCTGTCCTCCACTTGTTAACTGTATTAATGGCACCTCTTTGAACTCGTTATCAGTATAAAAGACACCTGTCCACAACCTCAAACACTCACACTCTAAACTCCACTATGGCCAAGACCAAAGAGCTGTCAAAGGACTCCAGAAACAAAATTGTAGACCTGCACCAGGCTGGGAAGACTGAATCTGCAATAGGTAAGCAGCTTGGTGTGAAGAAATCAACTGTGGGAGCAATTATTAGAAAATGGAAGACATACAAGACCACTGATAATCTCCCTCGATCTGGGGCTCCACGCAATATCTCACCCTGTGGGGTCAAAATGATCACAAGAACGGTGAGCAAAAATCCAAGAACCATACGGGGGGACCTAGTCAATGACCTGCAGAGAGCTGGGACCAAAGTAACAAAGGCTACCATCAGTAACACACTACGCCGCCAGGGACTCAAATCCTGCAGTGCTAGACGTGTCCCCCTGCTTAAGCCAGTACATGTCCAGGCCCGTCTGAAGTTTGCTAGAGAGCATTTAGATGATCCAGAAGAGGATTGGGAGAATGTCATATGGTCAGATGAAACCAAAATAGAACTTTTTGGTAAAAACTCAACTTGACGTGTTTGGAGGAGAAAGAATTCTGAGTTGCATCCAAAGAACACCATACCTACTGTGAAACATGGGGGTGGAAACATCATGCTTTGGGGCTGTTTTTCTGCAAAGGGACCAGGACGACTGATCCGTGTAAAGGAAAGAATGAATGGGGCCCTGTATCGTGAGATTTTGAGTGACAACCTCCTTCCATCAGCAATGGCATTGGAGATGAAACGTGGCTGGGTCTTTCAGCATGACAATGATCCCAAACACACCGCCCGGGCAACGAAGGAGTGGCTTCGTAAGAAGCATTGCAAGGTCCTGGAGTGGCCTAGCCAGTCTCCAGATCTCAACCCCATAGAAAATCTTTGGAGGGAGTTGAAAGTCCGTGTTGCCCAGCGACAGCCCCAAAACATCCCTCACTGCTCTAGAGGAGATCTGCATGGAGGAATGGGCCAAAATACCAGCAACAGTGTGTGAAAATCTTGTGAAGACTTACGGCCCCTACACACGGCGGCGTGCGTTACCGCTTGGCGGTGGGCGTGTCTGAAGCTTGGGGATTTTTTACGAACAACGCGACCAACAACCAATCACATGAATGTCCCGCCCCGGACATACAAAGCAAAGCATTCACGCTACATCCATGCTGGCTAAATATACTGTCTATGCTTGCTAGCTGTCCATTCAAACGAAGTACACTGGATATAAACTCCCCAAAAAGGCAAAAACCTACCAGTGTCACCCATTGTCTCTGCCACCTCCCCCCATGCCTGGCTCCTCCGGTTTGTATCCATGTATGTAAAGAGGGACTGGTCATATAGTACCGCCACGATCTTTTTCTCCTCCATTTTTTTACATATGGGAAATAACTGCGGTCTGGCTCTCCCAACATACACGCGGTTTGATTGACTAGCGCTTGTAATGTCAGATTTGCATACGCGGGATTTGATTGGCTGACGCCTCCGTCGAGGCGGCAAAAGTAGAACATTGCTCTACTTTTGCAGCGAGCACCGCGAGAGAAGCTACGCTTTGCTCCCACAATGCAGTTCGGCGAATCGTGACGTCACCCCATTCAAAGTGAATGGGCAGAAGCGTTGAAGCGGCAACGCACGCCGCCGTGTGTAGGCTCCGTTACAGAAAACGTTTGACCTCTGTCATTGCCAACAAAGGGTATATAACAAAGTATTGAGATGAACTTTTGTTATTGACCAAATACTTATTTTCCACCATAATTTGCAAATAAATTCTTTAAAAATCAGAAAATGTGATTTTCTGGATTTTCTTTTTCTCATTCTGTCTCTCATAGTTGAGGTGATAGGATGAAAATTACAGGCCTCTCATCTTTTTAAGTGGGAGAACTTGCACAATTGGTGGCTGACTAAATACTTTTTTGCCCCACTGTATCTGACAGGTTAAATAGAGCGTCGTATTAAGGAGACTCTGTTTGGTTGGTTGTAGAGTGGCAAGGGGCGTTATGTATGAATGCAGCATAAGTGCTCGAGTTGACTGCCTGAACTAGCTCGCAGGCTTCGCCCCATTAAGTGCTGCTTTGGCTTCCACATACTGCCTCCTCCTTCTCTGCAATTCAGGTGTGTAATCATGGTCCACGTTGACCTTTTTCTGCCAGGCTTTTTTGATTAAGTCTTCTTTCATTTTAAAACTTGAACATTTCACCACCAGTGATCTTCAACATTTTTAACTAAGTATAACTATATTTAACTTCAGATCATTCTTGGTTAATAGCACATCCAAAAAATAATATGTTATAAATTGAACCATGCCCGATTTGCTTCCAAAGGCCTTTTCTTTTAATATATGATATATATGCTTTGTGTTACCTTGTCTGATAATCAACCAGTTGTGGAATTGCTTAGTACATTTACTAAAGGCCTGTTCTTGCATGCTGGCTTATTTTAAAAAATGTACTGAAAGAACTTGTCTGTTGTGGAAAAGGTCTGCTGTAAAAACATCTAGAATTCCTTCAAGTCCTATATTAGCTTTTTGTTGTTTTAATCTGTGATTGTAGAAAAGCAATTTCTAACAAACATTTAGTTTATTGTATATGATGGAAAACATTTCCAAATATTTAAAATAAAAGTTAATATTTTCCATATCAACTTTTAAATGTCCTCATAATTGGCAAGGCATAGTTGAATCCAAGACATATCATACATGTCCTTCTCTTCATATTCACACGCATGTCATTTAAAAAACATATTTAAAAAGAGTAGTCAGAATAGACAAAATATTTATTCGGCATGTAGCCTGGTTTACAAGCAAAATCAAGTTTGAAACAAGTTACAAACCATTCATATATACATTCTTTACAGCTACAGTAGCCTGTTCACAGTTTGTCTTCCACCTCAACCCCTTTTCTCATAAAAAAAACATTGGATGAAGAATGTATGTGTACTTTTATGTGCGTTTGCAGACTGAACAGTAGAGAATATGACTTGTAAACTGGAAATTAGTAAATTGAATATAAACACCAACACAGATATACAAACATACCTGTGTTTTTCCAGTAATCCACAATATCCACATTGTACTGCAGGCCTACAGTCAAGGCAGGGTTCTGCCATTAGAAACAATAAAAAAGGGTTTTGATTGGAGAGCGACCCTGTGGAAATAAGCCAAGGCCAATTATAAAGACCTCAGAAAAGTAAAACTGGGTCAGGGGTTTCAGTGGTCTTCATTTTCTAGAACTAGATGTGCTGAAAGCAACTGCCAGAGCACATAACCAAACACCATCTTCTAATGCCAGTCCTCTCAGTCCATGGGCTCTGCTGCTCTGAAGAGCCCTGCTCCTCTCCCTCTGCGTCCATCCTTCTTCCCTTTCCTTTGGGGACCTTGGGCAGCGGGAGAGGAGGCGGCGGAGAAGGAGGGATCCTGCAGTGTTTGCCGCGAGAGAAGTTCCATGAAGACAGAGTCCATCTGGCGACAGACCTCCTTAGAGATTAAATAAACAATGGTGAGGAGAGAATAAAAGATAAAAACCTCTTTGTTCTTAGCTCTCCCTCCTGCTCAAAGGCTTCTGATTTAGTTTGTCATTAGTAATTCTGTGCTGCTTTCCAATAAGACACTCTATAAAAATAGTTTGAATTTAAAAGTAATACCTTTTAAATAACAAACCATGGTATGGGCCGTTAATAAATAACTTTTGTGTTGTGAACAATCTTTTGATGGCGTTATTAATGCTCCGATATAAAACTTGGTCTGTCTTCTAGCTTTTTAGATCAGGAAAGTTCTCCATAAAGCATGGTTAAACTACTTACCTTCTAGAAACGTGCTGCTAAACACCTAAATCAATTTATAAGCAACTTAATTATATTAATTATAACTGCAAACTTGCCTGATTTGATGACTTACAAAGGCCTATAGTTGCAGATGACTTGCTAAGAAATGATAAACCAATAGTCTTATATTGGTGTATAAGCAATGGTAAATCCTGCATTCACTCTTGATAAAGCCATTAGTTATACCTAATAAACCGATATAAAGCCAACCTCATCACATTGTGGAAGTCATTTAGAAATAGGACTGACCTTATCTACTTTAATGACAATATCCTCAGAAGACGAGTGTTCCTGTAATCTGTATGCAGAAAGAGATCAGAAAACACTGAATATAAATTTCTCCAACAAATAACAATTAAATTGTAATCCCTGTAGGTACTCACACTCTTCGCACATAGCCAGGAGATTGGCCTCGCCGTTGCTTGCTCTGTGGCCCAATGGGAATCTGGAGCATTACCTTTCCACCTGAAGTGATGCCGCCTCCAGCTATCACCTTACTTTTGTCGATTGACCCGCTGCTGTTAGCTCGAGGACGTTCTGCTTTTCTCTGTGTTGCTGCAGATGAACCTGAGCTGTTGTCAGCCGAGGATCCTGCTTCAAACTCTGCAGTACACCACATTGACACATTCAATTCCTTAGGGAATTGATTAAGATATACACTTGAAAAATATATCCAAGATATGACCAATAATGGAATGGCACATTTTATGGCTATGCATCCTGACGGTTAAAAATACCATACAAATTATAATACTGTCATCCTCTACATTGTCACTGTATTTTATCATTATTTGTCTGCTTTTGATGTTTTTCTTTTCTGTATTTACTTTCATCTCTAGCACATTTGGTTTATTGTAAATTTTTTAAATGTTGAGTTTGTTTGTCGTTGTATTTGTTTTTGTATGTCTTAAATCGTTTTCTGTTTAAATTATTTAAATTGTTACTAAACATTTTTAGATTGGTTTTTGCCTTTATGGGCATGTGCGGGTAGAGGAGGGAATATATAGAGAGTGTATCGTGACACTAACATTTACATCAAATTGTGCCTTTTAAAATTGTACAATACTATGAAATAAAAAGACGCATACAAAAAAAGAAAATACACATGAAACGTACCGTCTTTGCTATGGGTGTACTCTGCTTCGACATCTCCTTCTTCAATGATTGGCTCACTGCAGAAAAAACACCCTCAGATCATCATTCCACCACACATTACATTACATTGCATTTAGCTGACGCTTTTATCCAAAGCGACTTACAATAAGTGCGTTCGAACAACAAAATACAAACCTGAGGAAAACAGAATCATATAAGTACATCAGGCTTCATAGAGCAAAAACATTTCAAGCGCTACTCAACTGGCTTTAGATAAGCCAGCCCTTTATTAGTATATAAGTGCTTTGTTAATAGTTCTATCGCTCGAAGTGGAGTCGAAAGAGACGAGTTTTCAGTCTGCGCCGGAAGGTGTGTAAGCTATCTGCTGTCCTGATGTCAATGGGGAGCTCATTCCACCATTTTGGAGCCAGGACAGCAAACCCACGTGTTTTTGCTGATGGGAACTTGGGTCCCCTTCGCAGCGAGGGTGCAGCGAGCCGTTTGGTTGATGCAGAGCGTAGTGCACGCGCTGGGGTGTACGGTTTAACCATGTCCTGGATGTACGAAGGGCCAGATCCATTCGCAGCATGGTACGCAAGTACCATTGTCTTGAAGTGGATTCTAGCAGTTATCGGAAGCCAGTGAAGGGAGCGGAGGAGCGGCGTGGTGTGGGAGAATTTAGGAAGGTTGAAGACCAGGCGAGCAGCTGCATTCTGGATGAGCTGCAGAGGTCGGATGGCACATGCAGGTAGACCAGCCAGGAGGGAGTTGCAGTAGTCTAGGCGTGAGATGACGAGAGCCTGGACCAGAACCTGCGTCGCTTTCTGTGTCAGCTGGGGACGTATCTTCCTGATGTTGTAAAGCGTGTATCTGCAGCAACGGGTTGTAGCGGCGATGTTTGCAGTGAAGGACAGGTTGTTATCTAGGGTCACACCCAGATTCCTTGCAGTCTGAGTCGGGGAAACAACAGAGGTGCCAATGTTGATTGTTAGGTCAAGAGTGGGACAATCTTTTCCCGGAAGGAAAAGCAGTTCAGTCTTGTCAAGGTTGAGCTTGAGGTGATGAGCAGACATCCACTGAGAGATGTCAGCTAGACAAGCAGAGATGCGTGCGACGACCTGGGTCTCTGAGCGGCGAAAGGACAGAATTAATTGGGTGTCGTCAGCGTAGCAGTGGTATGAAAAACCATGCGGGCTAATGACTGATCCGAGCGAGTTTGTGTACAAGGAGAAGAGGAGGGGACCAAGAACAGAGCCCTGAGGGACCCCTGTAGTTAATTGACAAGGGTCGGACTCGGACCCTCTCCAAGTAACCCTGTAGGTGCGGTCTTTGAGGTATGAGGTGAGGAGGGAAAGTGCCGAGCCTGAAACTCCAAGTTCTTGGAGAGTGCGAAGGAGGATCTGATGATTCACCGTGTCGAATGCAGCAGACAGGTCCAAAAGGATGATGACAGAGGAGAGGGAGGCTGCTTTAGCAGTGTGCAGTTCCTCAGTGACAGCAAGGAGGGCAGTTTCTGTGGAGTGACCTGCCTTGAAACCAGACTGGTGCGGATCCAGAAGGTTGTTCTGATGGAGATAGCAGGAGAGTCACACATTGTAGACATGTCATGCGTCTGAATATGTCATCACTTACCAGTCATCCAGTTCAAGCGTCATGCATTTCTCGTACATCGGTCCTTCAACTTCGCTCTGGTTGGGGAAGATGCTTTCGTGCTGGAGGATGATGTCCTTCACCACAGCGTTGATCTGAGGCTGCAGGGTGACGACGTCCTCGTCCTGAGCCCCCCTTACCAGGCTGGGGCCAAAACACACAGCCAGGTTGTAGGGCTGCATCATGTTCTCGTCACTGTACTGAGACACACTGAACGCAGGGAGCAGACACACGGATTCATACATAAACAAGAGGGGCGGTGGAGGTCATGATGAAAAAGTACAACAGTGGAAGCTAAACTGAAATTGGCTGAGCCTTTTTATTACTTCCTTCTTAGATTTATCACATACAAATTATTACCATATCCATTTCCCCTAAAATATTCTGGTAGGCCTACATTGATTCAAACCATATTAAATTGTTTCATATTTATTTAGTTTTGCTTTCCTATTGTTGTAATGAATTTCCATTTTGTTTGTTTGTTTTTTTTCCATTTTTGTGTGCTGTCCATTTCTATGATCTAATAACGTAGATGACTGCGCTGAGCTGCAATACTCACTGATGAAGGAATGCAAAGAGGTATCTCATGACGACGATGACGCGCTCAGGGTAGGAAAAGATTACCATTTTGAGCTGCGCTGCCCTCTCTGCCTCGTTCCTAATTTCTAAGACGGGGTGATGAAAGAAAGTTAAGCCCCTGCGGTACGCTCTCAACCACACTTGTTTCACTTTTCAACACATACACCCACACACTCACGGGCCTGCTCCAGGAGTTGGCTGGTGCTGTCGATGGGGAAGAGGGGATTCTCCAGACTTCTGAAGTAGAGTTTCAGCACGCCAGCCACAGAGTCCAGTTCATATCTCCGCTCAGCCAGGGGGTCCTCTCCTGCAGGAGAAGCACACAGCACACTGCCCCACATTATTAATGCGCCACAGTGAGGGGCAACTCTATGAGAAGACAATTGGAAAGTGCCAACACACACAAAAACACACAGGCCTACCTCGCTCAAATGCATCCCTCAGGTTGTTGACCTCCGTCTGAGAGCCCGGCACTCTGAATATCCCTTCATGCTGGAGACCTGAGAACAGACAGATTATTAGGATAAATGTTGGCTCACTATTTGGCAAGCAACCGGTCACAGTTGCCCCGTTTATCTCATGTCTTATAAAAGCTTATTAATGACTTATAAAGTGTTCACAACCTAATTAATAAATGAATTACAAACTATTCGTAAACCATTTATAAGGGTAGTCTTATTGTAAAGTGGTACCGTTTATTATAACTAATACATCTCCTAAGTAGTAGTAGAATTATTAGATTCATTCGAGTTAGAAATGTTCAAATGGTCACAATGGCTTTAAACCCAAATATATTTTGTAATGCCTTCAAATTCATTTGCATTTAAGCTGCAGACCCTGTTCCTTCAGTCTTCAATACTCACCATTGAGGTTGATATAGCAAATGCAACTTTCCACAACAATTGGAATCTGTTGTCCTGATGCCTGAATGAAACAAAGCTAGTGATGAATTTCATGAACTTTAGATATAATACATCACTTTATGCTGGTAAATGAACAGATTAAATGTAATAAGAGTGCAATGCTGACAAGAGGAAATAATAAGAGGGAGTAATTATGATAGTATCTACCTGTATGAAGGACATCATGTCTCCACTGAAAAGTTTGTGGTTGTGCAACAAATTGGCACACGAGTGATTCCTTCTGACTCGCATAGACTTCCCATTGGGTCTGCAGAGCCAAATACCATAATGTGAAGACACAGTCAACTCCATTTTGTTGCAATTGTGTTACATGTATGTGTTTTCTTAGTATGCAGCATTGTTCAAAGTTTGATCAATGCTCCAAAAAGTTCATATCCGTACCTAGGCTGATTTCCACTTGATACTTCTGCTGTAGGGGGAAACATAAAAAGGAGAGGCAGAGCAAAGTAATTAAAGTGTACCACTACTACTTTGCTTGCAGGTCAAACAAATACAGAACATCAACACAATGCAACAGCTGTTATCAAAGGACTTTGGTCAGCAGTTCGCCTTTTGGCTTACTTCTGTGTGAAATGCAGAAGTGATACCTTTGTCCACAGCCTCTTTTAGCTGGTCATGTTTTGCTTGCAGTTTAGATATCAGGGAGCTGCCTGTGAGGTGCTCCTTTACTCTCTGGAAAACAGATCAGATGTGATTTCAGTGTTAATCATGCAGTCAACTTTAATCACTGTTGTTCTTGTTTTCATAGTCAGACAAAACCCAACCATCATACCAAAAGAAATAAGTATGCATATCCTCCAGCTGCATATAATTAAAACATTCACAGCAATTATGGTATGATCCTTTGAAAGCACTCACAGTGAAGTAGATGGTTTCCATCTCCTGCATGCTGGCCCTGCGGCGGGCCACACTGGGCTTCACTGTCAGGTTCTCAGTGCTGCCCTCCTGAGACGAGGGCTCCAGATCATCGTCCCCGATATTCTCCAGCAGGGAGGACTGGGCCGCCAACATGTTCTTACTGGCCTGCGTGACAATGGCAAGTATAACAACTTAATATTATTGGGAAATACTGCCATTGATAATAGCTATGCCAATGGTAAACATTAGCATTATGGTGTGATGTTTAAAATAAATGTGAGAAATCTGACGATGATTGCAATTATGTTGCATTCAAGAGCCTGTTTGAAGGGCATAATTACAATTTTAGATGCAAAACTAAACTAATGGAACAAACATAATGGGGATAGTCAGTCATTGACTTGAGGTTTAGTGACTCAGACTTGAAATGTGGTCACAAAGTCTTCAGGCCGGCACATTCCTGCCATGGCACGCTGGCCAACTTTTGATTGGTTGTTAGTAGATTTTAAAAGCCACAAATAAGAGTGTATACATTTTTACAAGAAAAAAAATCATTTGATTTACAGCCTTGAATGAACTCTGGATGCAGGCGTGGGTTAAATAACACTTGTAGATTCAGTAGACCCAAAAAGGGCGATTGTGAGTTTCAATGGGTTGTGCGATGTACTCTACCTCCTCTGTTTCCTGGGAAACGGACTTCAGACGGGTTTGTATCTGTTTGAATCGGGTCTCCAGCTCACATCTCATCTCACCCTCTGCACTCACCTCGGACACCTGAGAGACACAGGAGAGTTTAGAGCTCATACTGAACATCTGAATGCTCTACTGAATGCCCACTGACAAAATACAGACCTGGTCTCCGTCATGGGGCTGATAGGGGAAGCGGAGCGGCAAACAGAAGGTGCTGTAGTGATCCTGCAGGAGGAGGTCTCTGTCCTGACTCTGGTCCAGTCCGGACACGGTGCCTTGAAGGTGCTGCAGACCTGAGCTCAGATTCTGCTGGGTCTGGCACCGACTGGACAGGTAGGCCTTCATTACTCGGCCTACAGAGAGGTGGTACCCTATATCTGCACACTGAGGGAGGACATCCATTTCAGTCAATATCACCTAGACCTACTTTGATTTCTCTCATCCTGGAAGCAGGAGAGAACATGTTTTTTTTCTCCAAAAGTCAAGCTGACACAAGGAGTAATTACTATACCATTAGTCATCTCTGTGGGTGAAGTATTCCTTTTCAACATGGCATCTTGTCTATTATCACATCATGCATCAAACACATTTAAAGATGGTTAAAGACAAAAGCTGATGATGCACTCACATCTATGAGAGTAGAGATGTCCTGGAGGTAGTACTTATTCATGGAGGCATTGGCTGCAGCCAAGTTTAGGAGGTAATCGTTTCGAGCTTTGCTGCACTTTAAGTTGATCTCTTTGACCTTACCTTGTCTCTGTGGCAAATAAGCATTAATCAATTAGAGGACAAACAGACATATAGGGACATGCGTGAATGTAATGTTACATAAAAAGGTAATTCACTTTTTCTATCAACCTCTCCAGCTTTTTATTAGCACTCTGCTTCTGCTTCTCCTCCTGTTTCTCTGCCTCCTTCAGCTTTCCATCTGCGCACAAATATTCTGAGTGGTACTGGTAGTATGTCCGCCATGCCTGCACAAAGACAGTAATGCTTTCCTTTGTTTGTTTAGGAAACAGAAAATGTTTGGGGTGGTTGTTTTCTTACTTACGGTCTGTAGCTCAGTGGTAACCTTGAGTAGTCCATCTTGCAGCTGATTACAGACGTCTTTACTCTAAAGACAGACAGAATGGCACAACAAGGAAGGAACATAGTTAGCCTCTTGTAATGTCAAGAGAAATAAAAAGGGGAAGAGTGAGAAAAATAAATTAGTAAAGTATTAAGGTATTTGCCCATACAGGTACACACTTGTTCCAAACACTTAAGACTATGGTTTGTGTGAAGTGGGTGCCAAAGCTCATATCAGTACCTTCTTGGCAAGGCGCTGTGTGTACTCCAGGCAGTGTGTGAGGGGCTGGGTGAGGAAGCTGCTGCAGCGCTCACTCAGTGCATTGTGGTCCCTACTTTCCTGGCGGGTCTGGGACAGCAGAGCCAGCCAGACCTGGGCCACTGAGTGACTGCTGGGATCCTTCCTGATCATGTGTGAAAGAAGGAAAAAACTATTAGTGACTGAGATACAGCTAGGTGTGCCCTGCCAGTAAAGTGCGTAAATTGTAGGATTGCCTTTACCTCTTGATCCTAGACGTGAACCTTTCAGTGAGTTTTTCTAGGGAGCGGGCATACTCGCTTTCAATCTCCCCCCGCCGCCGCAGGTAGTCTGACAGGTCCTGCAGCTGCTGGCTCTTCTGTTCAAGCTGCAAATCTAACACCTTGAGTTGGTCCACAAGCTGACAGCGCACCTCTGACAGGAAATGCAGAAGGGGTGAAAGAACAGTTAAGGCAAAGAAAGAGAAACACATACAAGAGAGTTCTGACTCATTCTTGGTGAGAAACGGATTTCTCCCCCGACATGTTGATCAGTGATGGTGGGTTGTGATAAAGCTTGAGAGATTGTTAGTATGGTGCAGATCAAAGTAGAATTGTACCTTTGATTTGAGTGTCGTAGTCTATCACACCGACCCGTTCCTTACGGAGTTTCACATGTGAAGTCATTGTTGCTCCAACTGGGTGGAATTCTGGATAAAAAGGGAGTAAATATTCTATTATTTCAACATGAATTATGAAATATCAGCTGTTCATTTTAACCTCCCTTGCAGAGTCATAGCGTACTTCATACGGTTGCACTCTATTTTGATCTTCCTTGCTTGACAAAGACTGGTAAGAAAATAGAATCAAGGCCCCACTGCTGCACCCAAGCATGCCTGTACAAACGTTCACACTCTTAGTACTGAAACCACACACCCCTCCCTCCCTCTACAGACCATGCTAACTTCCTCCTGCCACAGAAAGAGTGAAACCAGCATGTTCATCTTACTGTAACACATCTCTTCAAACTGGTCACCCGCTGCAATGCTTTGCTGAACGGCAGGCAAATAGAAAAAGCATGTGCTGCCTGCTGCACCGGTCACGCTGCAGAACTGCATGAGGGGCAAAAATAGCTCTAGCAACATCTCAGCTGCCCTAAAAATAGTGTGAACCACAAGGCGTACAACCCTGTGGGGATGTTTGTTCTCAGTTTGGGAGTTAACTGATGGACTCGTCCTATATCCCACATTTATATTGAATAAAACAGCTAATTCAGCTGCTTTTCACTTATATTCTAGATTACCCTAAGAAATAAGGTACATTTAAGTGTCTGACTCTTAGATCCTTAGACTGGATAAACAAATAAAACAAGATTTTCTCAAACAAACGGTCATCTGACAGGCCTTGAAAAAGTATTGATGAACAACAATTTAGTTGCAGATGTCTGCAAGATATAATTTATTACAACACCGTTTAACACAATACTGAAAGGGGAAGAGTTTCTTGCTGGATCATAATCCTTTGCACATTCTCTCTTTTCACCCTTCCACTTCCCTTTTCTTCAAAGCAAACATCACTCATCAGCACTCTCTCCAGCTGAACTGTGCACTATCCACTTCTTTCCAAGGGAGACATACCAACTGACCTGCTGAAATCTGTTAGATTACAACAAACTCTAAACTCCTTACAGAAAGGAGAGTGGCTCACTTTGCCAGCCTATGTCATAATTTTCCATTAGTCGTTTTCATTCTTTCTCTATGTGATCAGCAATGAATCACCACCTCTGCTGCTTTACTTTATAATATAAATTCAACTGGTTCTTCTGGTGTTATTCTGTTTGATTCTGACAAGTAGAAACACATATCCGGGCTGAACTATAGGAGCCGTTGATGTCCTAAGGGCAATTTCCAACAAGCCTTCACCAACAACACTGTGAACACATTTATTGGACTTTAAGTGACTAGTCTTGGGTGAGACAGGTCAGTGAATGAAAACATTGGTAAATAAGACTCTTACCTGACGGGAGAGCAGTCTTCACTAGTCTCTTCTCCAGACTGAGGGAACTAAATGATGCCAGTTAATAGCACAGTAAGCTCTCAACTGTTTCACCTCCCCCTCGCATTGGACACGGATGGATGTGGGTGGAGAGGAACTCATCTCTCCGACTTTCTCTCTCTCTCTCTCTCTCTCTGACACAACACACACACACACACACACACACACACACACACACACACACACACACACACACACACACCACACACACACACACACACACACACACACACACACACACACACACACACACACACACACACACACACACACACACACACACACACACACACACACACACACACACACTTTGAGGCATTAGTGTTCAACTGCGCTAGTGTCAAAAGTGAAAACCTGTTTGAGTTCTTCAGACTTCTTCTTGAACTCTGCAGCAGGTTTCAGTCCAATCAAACACCAGCTGTTCTCACTGATTAGTCCCTCTGCTGGGGTATTCACAGACTACTCAGTGAAATCAGCTGCTATAGTGGTCGAGTGGGGGGGGGGAATGAATACTGAATGAATACTTGTTTGAGCAGAAGACTGGTAGACACAATTTACATATTTTAAGACCACACAGTTTGAGTTATGATTTATATATTGCCTTTTTAGTCTTTTACACTGTATGCAAACATGTACCTATTCACAAACTGATAGCATTAAATCAGCCAAAGTGCTTAACATTTGGTCTCGTACTCACACGCACTACTATGCAAGTTTTTTTTTTACAACAGCATGCAGCGTTGGCCTCTCTCAGCTCTTGATGAAAAGTGTTAAACTGGCATGAAGGTGTGAAAATGAGCTATTTCATGTTGTGACAAACAAATGTCTGAAAGGCCATTTGCATAGTATGCTGTTATCTGTCATGCACTTCTCTCTAACTCTAACCTTCCTCTATCTGACAGGAGGAGAATGTGCAATCGGTGTTAAAAAAAAACTAAAAAATTAACATTTTGTTTCTAGTCGTAGTTTTATCCATCGTTTGCCTATTTTACTATATTTATAAAGCTTTATTATGGAACTTTGAAACACGGGTTAACATTAAATCACCTCTACAGTGTCTGAGATGCTCACTGTTGGGTCAATTTAAAAAGGATGGTTAATGTTTAGAGGTCGCACATTCACTGCAGTCTTCAACCTGACTTGTTCAGTAGCATGTTTTTATTTATCTTAAACCCCGTATATGTAGCATTATTATTTATATCAGAATATGGTAAGTTTTTATTTGTAAAAACACGTAACCACCAAGTTTAAACTAAACCATTCTGCTGCTTTCAGCCCATCTAAGCCCACGCAATGCTTTCTGAAAGCCTTTCTTTTTTTTACTATCAATGCAAAACCTTACCCATGGATCGTGATTACTTTGTATAATATATACAACAGAAGTAATAATTTTAAGTGTAATTTCACGTTCACCACTTCACTGGACATGTAGGTGTTACTGGTAAAAAAGGAGTTTACAACTAAGTGTCGTTCAAACTAAATGTATTTAGAAAATGCAGTGGCCCTATTAAATAAAGTGGTCAAGAATTCAGTCTTTCCACATTTAATTGACTGTTATCAGGGTGTATTGCAATACACTTATAAGTAAAAAACTAAGCTGCTTTTAACATCCTTTATGAAATAAGTGCAATGCGAAAAGTATTATTTGAAAGATTTATTGGCAGTATTTCCTTTAAATATTTAAGAGACCAGATTGAGAAAACTTGAAAAGTCGTTGGAAATTCTCTAACTCTCAGAGAATTTTGGGCAACTTTTGTAATGACAACAGCATTCCAATTAAAACATCGACACCAGTTTTTCATTTTAGTTTCATTTAGAGAACACCCCAATTCACATCATTATCCAAGTCTTTCTGTTCATCACTGCAGTGGAAAGCAAGATTTGAGAAAAAAAATGTGATGGTTAAGGCTTTGACCCAGGGATAGTCACGCAGTTTGTTAAGCCAGAGATATTGTCAAATAGAGATAAAAAGAGGAAGGGAGGCATGAATTTAAAAATGTCTAGGACTGCAGCGTCATTGTGAATCAGAAGAAGAATCTTTAACGTCTGTGCTTTCCGTCGCCTCGCTGACTTCACTCAGCTCTTTGCTCTCTCCTCCGCTGTCTTTCTCGTTCTCCTTCTCCTGGTCACCGGTACCGACCGGGCCCTGGCCTGACGGGGCCTCTGGGCCCGAAACGCGCGCTCCAGGCTTTCTCAGCTGTGGGACATGTAGACCCAAAAAAAACACAATCGTCATTAGAAACTGCTCATGCGAGTTCAGGGAAGTTAATCGTTCCATGAGGTAACAAGGGGCCTGTGAAAATGATGTAAATGTTGTGCCAACATGTGTTGCCATAGTGGATAAACTCAGACAGGGTAGTTACCTCATCAGCCATGTGGGCCAGGTCTCTCTTCATGGCGTAGGCATCTTCCCCATCTGCGTAGTATTTAGGCTCAATCTCACTGATCCTGTGGAGGAATAACAATATATCACATCATTTAGAACAACTATCTAAAAGTGCCGTAGCTGCTGTTAAGAATGCAGGTGTCAGGTCCTTTGTGAGTATTTCGCAACATATATGTCATTTATTAATAAAATGGATGACAGTGTATACTGATTTGTAATGTTTAAGGTAAAATACATTATTAAATAAAAAAATGTTTCCCCAACATCATTTTATAGCGGCCATTATTTGAAATTCCTGCTTCGAACAAATATTTACAGAAAATATGATTCAAAGGTTTATTTGATAAATTAAGTAAAAAGAATGGGAACAAATGAGACTTGTTTTGTGTTGGTTTTAAAACTGAATATGTAAAATGTTTGAATAGGCATGAAAGCCCAACATTTAACAAAATGGAAGAAATAGATATGGAGCCCTGAACCGAACCACTTGCTCTTGCCCAGTGACAGTAAAGATAAATTCTTCCATGTTTTATAGGCCGAGTTTTCATTTAAAAACGAAATGTAATATAACCACACGATGATAGCAGCGCCCCTTCCTTCAGACTTCCTTACAGAGCACCTCCTCCAACACACATGAACGCGCACATGACGTCAGCAGACTGGTGAAAGTGGCCGCCTGTTGCTGGCGAGTCATTGAAGTACTGCTGCAATGCACGCCCAATGACGGCACGCCCAATGAGGGCACGAGATACATTTGTGCGTGCCCGAGATGGAAGGCTGACAGACAGGGCGGCAATCCAATCCGTTTGGCTAAACGGATTGGTTGTACTTTTTACAGTACTACGGCTTCCACAGATGACGTTTTTTTATGGATTTTTTGTCAAAGCACTTCAGATATTCATTGCTATCGGGATGTTAAGAGCATTCCATGGAATATAACAAAAAGTGTATCTCGAGCCGGTTTCTGAAACTTACCTACCCCACCTTTAAGTTATGTTGAAACAAAGAAATACTTACTGGAATTTCAGTGTGTTTGAGTACAGATGCAGGGCTGCCCGGTTGCTGCAGTGAGAGGAAAAAAAGATTGGTAAAAACCTTGAAAACCATAGCGCTGAGCTGACAGTCATTTTCTGAGCACATTTTTTTAAACAGGGAACCACACAATAATGTATCCAAAAAAGTGAAACCAGGTCCACAGCAACTCAACAGTGCCATTGTGTGTTGCATTGTCGACAGGAGCCTGTGAATTAAGATTGTCATTACCAGAACTACACTGTAGTTATTGTGCATATGACAATAAGTCCTTTCAATCTACCTCTTGCGGACATGAAGAGAGACATATTTAGCATTGAAGTTTTCTATCATGGCCCGACTGGCCTGGTCCATCAGCTTCTGGGCCAGGCCTAGACGTCTGTGGGAACGCTTCACAGCCTGGAAGACAAAGATATGGGTTTGATTGGTCCAAGAGAAGCAAGCCCATTTCTGAATACTATAAAACATGTAATATAAATAATGGAGGACATTTAAGAGGTGTCTTTCTTCAAACTCACCAGAGATGTAATGTGTCCATGGGGGACATCATCAGGGTCCTCCTCCCTGTTAAGACTTCACATTAGTTTATTATGGAAAACATACATGTAATTTGTGAAAATGTTGTGAACATTTAAATATGGTAACATATACTCACATCTTTGCCAGCACATATCCCACAATTTTGCCATTTTCATCCTCTGCGATGTATGAGAGCTGAAACATTTAAAAGACAGTGTCAAACATATACTAAGGATTTTGAGCAGCGTTTGTGTAGCACTGGTGTTAGCAGGAACATGATAAATGGGAAACGGCAGTCAATCACCTGCGGCCAGGACAATCCATGATAGAAATAATATTTCATCTGGTAGTTTTCTGGGAGACACAGCAAGTTACAGTGCTGCATATTCATAAGGTCCTCCGGCTGAAAGAAAGAAACTGGATGTCACAAAGATGCATGACACAATGCTAACGCTTTAACCGGCCATACTTGTGCTCTTTTAACATTTAGCTTAGCTTAGCAGTGAACTCAGTAGAAACAGCATGGCTGTCGAGAGGCTTTCAGCACACTTACCCTTGCGTTTCGTATGTTCATCTTGTTAGTTGGCTTGTAATCTGGACTGGAGACAGAAATAAAATATACTACACGGATCAATTAATTCATAATAATAATACTACAAAGTTGTAAAGGGCTTGTCTCGCTAACTAGCTAAATCGACGAGCTAGCATGCAAGGAAAGGGAGGAAGGAGCGTGCCACAATAACGACAGTCACTTCCGGTCACAGTGTCCGCTGGGACTTCACAATAAAAGTTCGAACACTAGCGTGATGCACGAAAATAGGCTATACATCGTTTTTATTTTGAAGGATGATTTAATATGTATAGTTACCCGGATGTGGATTGTAGCCGCACTCTTTATAACCTAGGGCCGACGTTTAGGCCATAGGTTTAGGCTGGATTATCACTAGGCTAAACGTTTCACTGCTCTGGGGCCCCGGACCCCCTGTTTCTATATGTGACAATAATTAATAGTTTCAACCTTCAACCACGACGGTACAATATCAACAAAATGTATACATGTCTTGGGTTTCTAGTCAGTCGAAAAAAAGTTAAAAACTAAAAACAGCTCCTTGGATATTCACACAATTACATGTTTTGTTTGGTCTATGTCGGACTGGGTGGGACTTTCGGAAACAGTTCTAAATTGGTTTGAATCCTACTTAAAGGACAGAAACAACTTTGTTTCTATAGGTAAATACACATCTGAGTTGCCAAATATGACATGTGGGGTACCTCAAGGCTCCATCTTGGGGCCTCTTCTCTTTAACATCTACATATACTACTGGCTCAGATAATGAAAAACAAAAAAAATAAGTTACCATAGCTATGCGGATGACACACAAATTTACATAACAATTTCACCAGGAGACTATGCTCCAATTCAAACACTGAGTAAGTGCATTGAACAAATCAATGACTGAGGTAATGGTTTTTGGAGCCAAGGCAGAACGTATAAAAGTTAGCGCTGAGCTTCAGTCTGCAATGTTCAAAACAACGGATAAAGCCAGAAATCTAGGTCATGGACTCTGACCTGAGTTTCAACAGTCACATTAAAACAGTTACTAAATCAGCCTACTATCACCTAAAGAATATATCTAGGATTAAAAGACTAATGTCACAGCAGGATTTGGAAAAACTTGTCCATGCTTTTATCTTCAGTAGACTGGACTACTGCAATGGTGTCTTTACAGGTCTCACTAAAAAATCTATTAGAAAGCTGCAGCTAATTCAGAACGCTGCTGCTCGAGTCCTCACTAACACTAAGAAAGTGGTTCACATCACTTCTGTTCTGAAGTCTTTACACTGGCTTCCTGTGTGTCAGAGAATAGATTTCAAAATACTGCTGCTGGTTTATAAAGCTTTGAATGGTTTAGGCCCAAAATACATTTCTGACCTCCTGCTAAATTATGAACCATCCAGATCTCTCAGGTCTTCATTACATTACATTACATTGCATTTAGCTGACGCTTTTATCCAAAGCGACTTACAATAAGTGCGTTCGACCAACAAAATACAACTTGAAGAAAACAGAATCATATAAGTACATCAGGCTTCATAGAGCAAAAACATTTCAAGTGCTACTCAACTGGCTTTAGATAAGCCAGTCCTTTATTAGTATAAAAGTGCTTCGTTAATAGTTCTATCGCTCGAAGTGGAGTCGAAAGAGATGAGTTTTCAGTTTGCGCCAGAAGATGTGCAAGCTATCTGCTGTCCTGATGTCAATGGGGAGCTCATTACACCATCCTGGAGCCAGGACAGCAAACCCACGTGTTTTCGCCGATGGGAACTTGGGTCCCCCTCGCAGCGAGGGTGCAGCGAGTCGTTTGGCTGATGCAGAGCGTAGTGCAAGCGCTGGGGTGTATGGTTTAACCATGTCCTGGATGTACGAAGGGCCAGATCCATTCGCAGCATGGTAAGCAAGTACCAGTGTCTTGAAGTGGATTCTAGCAGTTACCGGAAGCCAGTGAAGGGAGCGGAGGAGCGGAGTAGTGTGGGAAAATGTAGGAAGGTTGAAGACCAGACGAGCCGCTGCATTCTGGATGAGCTGCAGAGGTCGGATGGCACATGCAGGTAGACCAGCCAGGAGGGAGTTGCAGTAGTCTAGGCGTGAGATGACGAGAGCTTCTTCAGGGACTGGTCAGCTTTCTGTCCCCAGAGTCAGAACTAAACATGGAAAAGCAGCGTTCAGTTATTATGCTCCAAATATCTGGAACAAACTCCCAGAAACCTGCAGGTCCGCTGCAACTCTGACTACTTTTAAATCCAGGCTGAAGACTTTTCTTTTCGCCGCTGCTTTTAATTGAACTATTTACATCTTAAACTGCACTGTAACTTTTATCCATGTATTTTTTCTTTTAATGTTTATTTTATTATCTTTTCTTTTTAATGACTGATTTTAAATGCCATTTGCTTAATGTCATTCGTTTTTTGTAAAGCACTTTGAATTGCCTTGTGTTGAAAGGTGCTATATAAATAAACTTGCCTTGCCTTGCCTTGCCTATGCTGACCATTACATTATATGACATGTTGTCATTAACCCATACTTCCTTTTCTATAAGAAGTTTCACAACAACCAAAGTCAAGTGTTGAAGCATTCATTTTGTCACTGAATTCGGACTCGTTCAGGTCTAAACAATACACTGTTGCCTCTGTTGTTGCAGAGGCTTTTGGGAACAGCATAGTTTCTTTAGTTGAAATGTCCAAAGCTCTGACAATATTTCAAATGCTGAGGATCAGGTTTTGGTGGTGTCTCTGTGAGTGCCTATTTAAATGTATTTCCCAGGATGCCCCCTAGTGAGTTAATCTGGCCATGGTTGGAACTCAAAACTAGAAATGTAAACTACTGTCCCGTGTATGCAAATGTATGTTTACCTTTAACCTATGCTACCATAAATCTATTTCTGAATGTAATAGTTTAAATTAATGTCATATACACAAAGTTACCAACAAAATGTTGATTTATCAGGAAGTTTACAAGGAAGAGTTTAAAACAACACCCTCAAACAACACTAAACACAGTGTAGCCTAATGTTATTCAAGATGCTACACTCCATATTCAAAAATATTTTTTTCGTGTATACAAAAACTGCCAGTTACCAGCAGCATTTTCAAGACACCGTTTTTCCATGTGCTTTAAAAGTCAGTCCCTTTGGTTTTCAAGTCATTACTTTGAATTCATAACTACATCTTTGAATTCTTAGAAAGCTCATCAGATTCCACATTGAGTTGTATTTTTGCTCCCATTCCCACATTACAGAAAATAATACAATATTGGAAGAATATTTCTGTCCCTAGGCAATGTAATATGCTAAATAGAAACACTCTCAATTAAATATTTGACACTTCTTTCTGGGTTACTGTGCACCTTTAAACGAGAAGCTTAGTATCATTTCCCATAGTGAAACACATACAGGAAATATTTACATGAAACTATTTGAGCAAAGAACTGGAAAACACAAAGAGTACACTGGAGTATCTGGCTTTAAGCTAATACTTTAGTACAGTTGCTGCTTTGCATCCAATCACAGTGCAACATGCAAATCGAGCAGGTGTCACCAGGGAGGGACTGAAGAGGAAACGAATATTTCGAGAATAACAGCAGTGTGCCTGGCAGGTGTCGACAACATTGAGCAGGCACAATGGACTAATGTATCTTGGAAGAAGGAACTTCAGAATAATCAGTAAATTAATGGCGAGATCAGATTGCCAACCTGCCTGTATTTCTCAGTGATGACAAAGTTATGGGTGTTGAATGTGATCACAAGAGTGGTTTGATAAACCGGAAAGTGCGACGCTGTGACTGAGAAGCGCTTCTCCAGATGGAGACGGATCTGCAGCTGGAGTCTACTGTGTGGGTCGGGAGTAAAATATACCGGGCAGTCCTGACAGGCTGGCAATTCAACTGGACCGAGCTAGACAAGAAGAATCGCGACAAGAAAACAAGTAGGTGGCTTTCTTTACTCCATCTCTCCAAATGTCCTCCCTATAAACACGTGCTTTTATTTATGTTTAAATGTCATTTCTGAGCAGAGGTGGCATAACAGGGTGATGGCAAACAAACCTTTGGAAGTAGGGAGGACACTTGGAGACACCATGAACAAAACACCTTACGTGTTATTTTGGACAATTACAGGGAGGGTTTAATTAAGCCCATAGCTCTGCAACACGTGAAGAACAAGTTGAACAGCACTAACACGAAACACAACCTGCTGACAACACTGGCTAATGAGGACAAACACACCTCCTGGCATGTTGTCTTAGCACCAAAATGCTTCCGCCCACACACACGCAAGACCGGGGGAATATCTTGCACTTAAAACAAGACACTTGTGTCACTTTTTTACAGTGCAATCATCTGCAATGCCTTGTTTTAGATATGTTTTACAAATCAAAAGCACCTAAAAGGATGCAATGATGTTTACACTTGTTACCTTGTAGAGATATCATCCTCATCTCATATTTTTTAAGTAAATAGCTGAAGTATGAAATATAAGGTACAAAACCGTTGTTAATAGACCTTCATTTAGGCAGATATTTGTTATTAATAGGTGGGATTATTAATTCTGATGTGTGCCAGTGATTCATAGAACTTTGAAAATGAAGTGGAATTCAGTCATCATTAATATTTTAGTTATATCTCTGCATTTCCTTGACCTTGAGTGTGTTAGGATGCAGCCACTGTTATGTTACACCTTTGCTTTGGCCCCCTATTGTCACATGTAAACGTATCTGCTCTAAAGAAGGTCTAAAGGACTTTCCAGTAAATGTTCTATTCATTATATGCAAAGAAGCCTGTCTGCTGAAGTCTGTGCTGTGTGATTAAAGTTTCAGTGCCTGTGGCTGAGGTGGTTGGAGTGGAGGAGGGTCGGGTGGAGATCCTGCCCCAGAAGTCAATCGAGGACACAGACAAAGTCTTTACAGGTGGGTTCAACTTCTCATGCAACACTCTCAGATATCCCAAAGAAACCAAGGCCACAGTCAAGGCTTAAGTAAATAACAACCATATTTTACACAGCCATGGAGTTTAAAAATGTATTCAAATATGTGCCTGTGTCTCCCACATGGCGATATCATGGTTTTACAGCATTTTCAACATTTATCTACAGTTTTCTACGTGAAGCGCAGCAGCACTGGGAGCTCTTATGGGTTACTATGGACACTGGGCCGAACCCAGTTCAGCGTCCCCAGTCGGGTGCTCAGAGACCAGTGGACCAAACACCTTAGAGCTGCTCTCAAAACTCACAGTATGGATGGATATTCAAAAAGTCATATTCCAATCCTCCAGAGTATTTTGTGGCTCTCAATAACATATTTGCAAATGTATTGTTCAGGTCCAGTGAGGCCTAACAGGCTGTTAGTGTTTATCAACCCATATGGCGGGAAGAAGAAAGGAAGAAAGATCTACCACTCTCTGGTTGCCCCTCTGTTTGAGCTTGCTGGCATCAGCTGTCATGTTATTGGTAAGAAACAACAAAGAGGTGTTGCATAGATAGATTATGTATTCATTAGTAATCAGTAACTAATGCATTACTGTTTTTTGAATATTACAATGGCAAACTTTGTCTGTATTCTTTTTAAACAAAACTCATATTTTAATGTCTTTTATTTAGAGTAATGTTAAAGCAAGGCCTGTCTTGATTACTAGTTTTATTGGACAATATATTGTCCCAAAAGTAATCAAACATATTATTGTTATTTTAAAACCTTTTAATGATTCTGAAAAAATTAATATATATATATATATATATATATTTGGGTGGTCCGTACAATTGAAAGTCGGAAAGTCTAAGTTCCAACCCCCAGAATTCATTTTATTAGTCAAGAAAACTATCCTGGTGAATTTTTTTCTCAATCTGACAACATTTACCCCTCCCTCATCGACCTTGAAGTTTAGCCTCAGTTGCAGGCCGTGGCTGCTGGTGTTGCAGCCCAGGTCGATGAGGGAGGGGTACATGTTGTTGGAATTTGAATACAATTCACCAGGAGAGTTTTCTTGACATCATAACAAATTCCGGTGTTTGGAGCTTAAAATAAATGAATTCGAAAATGTACATGGCACTAAGGACCACCCTAATATATATATATATATAAAAAAAAAGAAATATAAAAAAGGTGCTAATAATAATAATGATATCTGTCTATATGTGTAATCCTAACATTTATTTTGCAGTGACAGAGCGGGCAAACCAGGCCAGAGACCATCTCCTGAAGAAAGACCTGACAGGCTTTGATGGGTAAGAGTTATAACAGTTTCAGAGCAAACACTGTGACATTATAACCAGTATTACAGCTAAGCTCTCTTGGAGGTGCTTCACAACAGAAACTCTTGTGTTTGTTTACAACAGTGTGGTGTGTGTGGGTGGGGATGGCATGTTCAGCGAAATACTCCACGGTTTGATTGGGCGGACACAACAAGAGGCAGGCCTTTGTGAGAATGATCTCACTGTCACTTTACAGCCCTGTCAGCGGCATATTGGCATCATCCCTGCAGGTAATGACACTGATATTAAATGCCGTTAAATCAGATCACACGTTTACTATTTTGTTGTTTGTTTCAGGATAAAACAAAAGTTTGCTTCCATCTTTTAGTTATACTGTTCCTCAGAGATCAGAAGTTGCACGCCACCATGATCTTGAAGGATAGAATAATATATAGTATCATAGTATCCAATGATCTTAAGAAAAAAGAGAGCATGTTGTGTTATCATAAAAGAAAGGTTGTTGTAGGCTTCCTTAATTATAGCAGTAACACATTCATCTTCTACAATAAAAAAACAAAACACAAAGCACTTGTTGAGTTAATTTAGGCCTTGTAACTAATTCACCAGCACTTACTATGGTATGATCTAGTTTGAAGTGAATATATCAGCACTTTCCTTGTTGTTCGGAGTTTGATTCTTTATGGTTTTTGCGCTTATTGTAAGTCTGAAGCTGAATGATTTGTAATATGTAATGTACATTTGTCACTACTGTAGGCTCTACAGACTGTGTGTGTTATGCCACAGTGGGAGTGATTGACCCTGTTACTTCAGCTCTGCACATCATCATTGGTGAGGAAGGATTTTCAATAAAATCTCAAATACTCTCAAAGTACATACATACATCTTAAAATACTTGAACAATTGTGTCAACTCTGAGCTCCAAAGTAAAGCCTGTATGCCGCTTTCTTTTCCCCACAATACCTTGCAGGAGACTCTCAGCCTTTGGATGTGTGTTCGGTCCACCAGGCGTCAGGTCTGGTGCGTTACTCTGTCTCTCTGTTGGGCTATGGCTTCTATGGGGACGTACTGGCTGAGAGTGAAAAACACCGCTGGATGGGACCTCTGCGATATGACTATTCAGGTGTGGACTGATGATTCATTTACAAAAATGACAGCATGCTTATTTTGCACAAGACGCTGTTTGATTCTCTGTGTCTATTTCAGCTTTCAGCTTGACGTTAAATGTATTCTGTAATTCTTACTCACATGACTAATATGGAAGGAACTCATATAACACACAAACCACATTCCCCACATATCTGGTCTTTTAAAAGTGTTGTTGACACATGTCCTGTTGTGCATTTCCTCCTAACCGTATTCTTCTCTTTATCAAGGCACAATGGTGTACCTGAGCAACAGAAGCTATGCAGGCATAGTTCAGTATCTGCCAGCAGACCCGCTGCTCTCCAGCCCCAGAGACAGAACACGCTGCCTCTCAGGGTAAAACACCAACTGCTAAAAAGAAATGACACAAAGAAAGAGTACACAGAGTGCAATTAGTAATGAACACAAAACAGACTCTAAAAATTAAAATCATGACATGCATATCAAATGATACTCTATGTCTGCAATGAGAAGGTGTTAAAACAGCTTGGGATTATTTTCTTTACTTATCTATTCATTATGGATCCCTGTTTATTAATTGAGTTTCAAGTATTATGTGATTGTGAAACAAGCGACTCCAAACAACACCACCACAGTATTGTTCTTATGTCGCAGTTATTTAACTTTTATTATTTCAACTTTGAATTGACTCTTACTGGATCACAAGTGCAATGACCATGAAAAGACGAGTGTAAGGGGTCGTTTTGGAAGAAGCCAATAATAACATGAACTGCTGAAAGCTTGTTTTTCTTTTTGGATACCTAATCTTACTCCTAGGAAATACATTTGTTTAAAAATAATGAGGTTTTCTATTAAAAGTTTAAAAGTGAGACAATTCATTTGTGAAGCTGACCGTTGAGCGGCCCAGACCAAGCAAGGAGGCAGAGGCAGAACGTCCAAAAATATAACCCGACGTGGGCATTTATTAAAATCATGTGCACAAAGTTCACAGCCTCAATCCTGCTGTTCTCCTTGCACACATCCTGCAGCCACAAGGATCTCACACACCCTACCAGCCTCCAAAACAGACAGGGCAACAGACCCTAAATACACCCACTCTAATCAGCACAACAAGACACAGGTGAGGGGGGAGGAGACAACACAGGACACCAGGTGCACACAATCATCAGCCACAGACATCAACATATTATTTGCACCCCGATTACTCTCAACCGCTGTCATCCTTACACCAGCATAACTACTCTCGGCGCTCTCGCAAACTCCCCTATCTTTTCAGGCGGAGCCGAGGACCCGACCAGCACCTGCCAGACGACATTCCAATAAATACGGTTTAATCAGTTAAAAGATACTAGCTCAATAATTAGTATGAATTATGTGCAAATATGTAATGTCAACTGTACTGTGCAATCACGCTAATAAAGTGCAATATTACCCGGCCTGAAGCCGTCAGTCCATAGTGACGAAGTTACCTTCGTCACATCATTGAAAAGGAAGTTGTTGTGAGTAAAGTGAGTAAACCTTACACCTGTGCAATGAGGAGAGAAAGTGTCCCTGAGAGTAGCATCATTATTAATAAAGCACCAGTCAACAGGTTCAAATTCACTGCTTGAGACACTGTAACTGCTACCAGCCGCAGCAGGGACATGGTGTTGGGTGCACCTTGAGGAGGGAAGAGACCAAGCAGGAGCAACTTGATCTATGAAAGATGAGACTCCTGTTAGAGAGCACCCTGTCTCGTCTTTGTCTGAGGCTGCGGCCTCTGGCTGTCAGCAAGTGCTTTATAAGGCTGTTATGAATGGGTGTCAATGGTGAGGAGCTTGTTCCAATTATTTGTGTTGCTGTTGTGTTTAGGTGCAGTGTGTGTTCCAGAAGCACAGAAAGACTTTTTCCCCACTCTTCAGACGCTGGCTCCTTATACAGCTCCCACTACAGCCAGTTCAGTAGTGACTTAGAAGGTAAACGCACGCACGCACGCACGCACGCACGCACGCACACACACTATTTGTTATAATAACAATATCATGTCTCCCTTTATGTGTCTCTCTAGGTGAGTGGGTGACTGTGGAGGGCAGGTTCAGGTGTGTGTCTCTCACTTGCATGTCCAGCTCGTGTCCCAAGAGTCCTCTGGGCCTCTCTCCCTCGGCTCACCTGGCGGACGGCACCGGGGACCTCATCCTGGTGTGGGACACTCACCCTCTGGGATTCCTCAAGTTTCTCTACAGGCACACAAGCACAGAGGATCAGGTAATGGCAAATTCCCATTGACTTATAGTTGGACTAGTACGTTTAAACACTACTTGACTCCGATCTCTGCCCCTTCTCTTAGTTTGACCTGCCGTTTGTGGAGGTCCACCGTGTGAAAGCCGTCCGTTTCTCTCTCCCCCCCGGCAAAGAGGAGGAAGAGATTGGAGAGTCGAGTGGTGGGATGGATGAAGAGGAGAGAGGCTATATTGAGACTGTTAGTAGGTCTGGATCTCAGCAGCATCTGACAGACAGAGGCCCGGGTAGAGAAATGACCAACCTGCAGAAAACAGGAAACCCCTTCCTGTGCTGCAGCAAAGCTCCTGCTGTGTCCGTGTGGAACTGTGACGGAGAGATACTGCCTTCCACCGAGATCCTCAGCAGGTAAGAGTTCAACTAGGTTTTTGTTGTTGTTGCAAAATGTACTGTATTATCCTCTTACAGTATCATATTGTTACTCATCTTAGTCATCAGAGGTGGGAAGTAGTGGAGTACAAATATAGGCCTACTTAAGTAAATGTTTCTGGTATCAGTAGGCTACTTTACTCCACTACTTATTTTTGACGACTTTGTACTTTTACTTCTAACATTTTTAACACAAATACCTGTACTTTTACTTCTTACATTTTCAAAGCAGGTTAGTTACTTTAGTTTTAATCTGTGTTTGGTGGCGGGATCATTATTATTTAGAGTCATTGCGTGCCTATTGATTTTAACACGATCCATGTATTCATCATTTCCTGGTCTTCTCTAAACAAGGGCGACCAATGAGAACGTTGTCATTTTGCCGTTGTTCAGCATCGAAACATTCATTAGCTAACAATGACATTATTGTTCTATTAATATAAAGGTAGGTCAGTTACTCTTTAAAACAGATGGTAGTTACGGGTACTTTTAACTTAAGTACATTTCGAAGCCCATACTTCTTTACTTTACTTGAGTAAAGAAGTTTAGTCAGTACTTCTACTTTTACCAGTCTTTTTAAACACGAGTATCTGTACTTCTACTTGAGTAAAGGATGTGTTTACTTTTGCCATCTCTGTTAGTCATCAATACCAACAGAAAACCAAATAGCTCACTGAATATTAAGGATGATTGTTTCTGAGCAGTACAGTTTTTTTACCGTGTTCATTTCTCTTAGGGTTCATGGCCAGCTGGTGCGTCTGTATGCGAGAGGCATCGAGGACGGAGCCGCCGTGCACTGCAGCGAAGATATTGAAAGGGGATGCACACTTCAAATATAACCTCACTTGCATTTGGGAAGATGACAATGGGAATGTTTTTAAAGCTAAGCTATTTTGTGAACTGAGACAGCCTTCAGTCTGTCATGGTCAAAGAGTTCCTAATATTTCAGCTTACCTCACATGTTTTCTCTTCGCAAAAATAAAAAAGAACTATTTATTCTTTTATGAGTGTTTGTTAGTTGAATACTAAAAATGAAAGCACTATTTAAAGACATGATACAAATATCTGAGTTCACGTTCCCATGGCATGTACAGTGTTGTTGTACTAGCCGGCAAATATTATTTATTTTACGAGCTTCCATAGAATAAAAACACAATTATAAAGAATGACCCGATTCCTTTTTATGCTTTATTTTTCTCAACAGACATTGTTCAGTGAAAATCAAACAACACGTGAAAGAACAAATAAAGCAGTCCCAGATGAGAAGTTGTAAAAAAACATGTTTGCTTCACTTCCCACGGTCCTCTGATAGGATCACACACGTTCCGCTATTGGTCAGTGTGTTTGTAGCCAGATAGGCCATGAACTTACGTAGTAGAGACACACATAGGTGACAGGAAACAGCTTCAGTATGTTGCAGGGGGTCAAACAAATCTAACAGCTATTTAAAGTAAATGGAAGTGGTGATGTTAAAACGTATTCATACATTGTGACAGATTAACTGATACGATTGTTAGTAAAGTGTATTTTAGATTGTTATCTTATCCTAAAATACCTACCTGAAGGTTATTCTTACCTGTAGCAGAACATTTAAAATTGTTTCCTTTAAGCGTCACCTGTTCTTCCTAGTACAAATATTGTGACATTCATTGGCATCATGTTGTAGTGATGACTGTAAACACAGGCGTGCTGATAGCAGAGAACAGGTTTATCTTAAACATTCAAATGAACCTACGAGTCAATATTGATCCCATACTGCATCCATAAAATAAAGGTCAACAATCATGTAAGTACAACTCTCATATCTCAGGAACATTGTGTAGGATTTAGTTGGATGTTAGATAATCTAATCTACGGTGGCCTCCAGATGACCTTATACTGTAAATGCCAAAGGCCCTCGTTAGAACCAGTTTTTGGTTTGTTCTGGGCTACTGTAGAAACACGACGGTGCAACATGACCCAGTGAAGAGAACCTGCTCCCTATGTACATATAAAGGCTAAGCTCACAAAAACATGATGATCACTAGTTTCAGTGATTAGGCACCAAAGAAAACATAAATTATAAACCCCTATGAATCCTACACACCTATGACCTCGGTGTTAGGTGATCAGTAGGCCTACTGTTAAAAGAAAAGAAAAAGAGCAGGTGTGGTCAATATAATTTATTTCATAGACATTTTTGATTTACAGGTGAACACTCAAATCAGACTCATACAGTTATTGCTATTTCCACTTTCATTTTGAGTGATTAAGGATAAAAAGCAGTGGCATTTTTAAACATGCAGACAAAATCAACACACAGCAATGAGAGAAGGCAGTGAACTTTATTGTTTGTAAATGTGTGGTTGTTCATGAATATGTGTGTGCGTGTGTGACAGAAGGCATCATGCTGTGTGGGGCTGCACCCACTTGTATTTTCCCTCATAGCGGAATCCCACCCTCTTCACCAGGTCATCTGCCTCGCCCGGACCACGACTGCCAACAAAGAAACAACAGGGGGAAGAGAAATGATAACTAAAATGGAAAATGCACTGTTCATTTATTTCTGTCTCATGAGATAGACATATTATGTTACCTTCCATATGTGTAAGGGATGGGTGGCTTCTTCTCTTCCTCTATTTGGTGGAGGAGGGGGGTGAAGATCCTCCAGGCCTCCCGCAACTCATCACTGGGACAGAAAGCAGAGCAGTTAAAAAAAAAAAAGACCACATTAAATAAAATAAATAGACAATAAACTATGACAGTTAATAGTTAAACCGACCTGCGGACAAAGTGCATCTGATTTCCACAGAAGACGTCCAGTATCAGCCTCTCGTAAGCATCCGGGAGCTTCACGTTCTGGAAGAAGATGGCAGCCATTTAAAAACTGTGAATACTTGCTTATTTCAGGTTCAGTGATGTTTCTTAATACAAATTAGTAAGGAGACTTAAACTATATTGCAATTCACCAAGTATGAGATATGGTGGAATCGGTTGAAATCTTTTAGGCAGAAAATAGAATTCAACTTTAGATTTTTAACAAACTTTTTTAAGGTTACTAAGTGACGTTTCCTTTACTTTTTATTTATTTGCAAACCATCTACAGCAGGGGTTCTCAAAGTTTTGATGAGTGAGGGCCAATTTAGGTACCCAATATTGGATTGAGGGCCGCCCAAGAAAAAACGGAACACAAAATAATTCCAAAACAAATCCGTTCTTTATTGTACTAACTAATTACCGCAACTCGTGAGATGCCTAGTTGCCATGCAACCAGTATTGTAGCAAAATTTCCACAAGCTGTCATTCATAATTTAGGAATGACAACCCAGGGGGCGCAGTTTTACCATTCGTAACACTCTGGAGTCTAAGGGTATTTTCTCGATTTTTAGATGTTTTCTTAAATCACCTTTTAAAATGTATTTCTTCTAACATGGCACCTCATGTGTTAAATATCAAAATGTTCAGGACAATCTCTGGTCTTGCTATATATGCAAATTACTCACCTTAGAGCACTGTTTGATGAGATAAGTAGCTCAAAAGCTTAAAATGTGAAATCCGATTTTTGGAAAATCTTCAAAACTCTTGTGAAAACACAAATTTACTCATGTGATCGAATTGTTTTGGTGTTTTAGATTTGGTTACCAAAGTCTTAGGATCACAAAAGCAGTGAAATATTTGAATTACACTGTATATAAATGTGTTATTCATGTCTAAAATGAAAAACATTAAATTCAAATTTTGCGTAAAACAGGTGTTTATCACTCTACTTTCACCACAGCAGGGACTGAGATACATCAGGACTGAATAAGGACTTCATATTACATACCAAGGTTCATGTGATGTGTACAAATACAAATTGAGCATTCAACCTTTTTTTTTCAACCAACAATTTATTATAAATATGTTTTTTTCAACCAACTATTTATATACATATAAGAAACTGGAAAATCTCACTATTTACAATATTGAACATCAGAACTTTCAACCAACTATTCATTATAAATGTCAAGACAGTGTCACGGTCTTTGTCTGTCTTCCAAGACAGTGGGTCTGGCTGCTGTGAAGATGGGGGTGATGGTGCATGGGCTGCTGTGTAGGTGGGGTGTACAAGTGCTATACGAGACCTCCACGAGACCTCCTTGCTGGCTGGGTTGAAGGTGATGGCTGTGGTGGAGCCTTTGTGCTGAGGTGTATCTTGACCTGGTGGCAGCCGCAGATGGAGGTGGAGGCAGCTGTAGCGATGCTGGTCTGCTGGTCCTTGGTGGTGATGGCTCTGGTGAAGGCCCTGAGCCACAGTAGATCTTGACCTGGGGGCCGGCACAGATGGATGTTGTGGCTGCTGGATAAACGCCGCCTGTGTAGGACAATAATTACAACTAATTTCATTGAAATAAAGTTCAAGTAAAATGTTGTTCAAGCACAAATAACAATACACACACACACACACACACACACACACACACACACACACACACACACACACACACACACACACCTGATTACAAAGTCTCATCTGTACAGGACGGTAAAATAATAACAGGCACACATATAAATAAATCTATTACAAAGTCTCATCTGTACAGAACAGTATGATAAAATAATCGATGGAAAAAACATGTCACTGTAAATGTCTCCGTTGTGGGACGAATACATGATTAATTTAATCATCTACACATGTAATCTCACTTTTACACACCAAAATAACGTTAACACAGAGTAAACGTTTGCTAATGGAGAGTCTATTTTGTCCCAATAAAAAGTTCATGACTATCGATAAAAAATATATATCAATAAACCTATTGTTCATTTTCGCGGTATTCCCCACACATTGCCAGTACACTATTACTGTAATATTTACACTTACCCATGTCCAAATGGATCCTTGTTGTTGTCTTTGTATTCTTCAGAAGAGTCGAAGACTTCAGGTTCTGAGGCTCTATCTTCAACCACGGTGAATTTAGTTTTAGGTTGGATATTCGACGGACATTCGCGGACCCGCCAGCAGCGTCAGTTTCCCCTGCTGCTGTGTGTATTACGACGGGGAGATCTTCTCCGCGAAACGAGGCTTTCACTTAGGGACCATCAACAAATGACTTTTCAATTACACAAGAACATTTTTCTTTTTAATAAATCGACAGCTTCCCGATCGAGTGAATGTGAAGCAAATCCACGCTAGAGCATGCATTTGTTGAACACACCTCTCTTTATTGCATTTTAATACTTTAAATATTTTATATTAATAATTTGATGGAAAAATGTGCTTATTTCTTCAATACCTTCCAGGTCATGTGACCGATTCACTCAAAATCAATGTTGGGTCAAAGAACTACACTGGCTGCATAGGACACACCTCTTGTTATTGCATTTTAATACTTTAAATATTTTATATTAATATTTTGATGGAAAAAATAGCATATTTCTTCAATACCTTCCAGGTCATGTGACCGATTTACTCAAAATCAATGTTGGGTCAAAGAACTACACTGGCTGCATAGGACACACCTCTTTTTATTGTATTTTAACACTAAATATTTTATATTAATATTTTGATGGAAAAATGAGCCTATTTCTTCAATACCTTCCAGGTCATGTGACCGATTTACTCAAAATCAATGTTGGGTCAAAGAACTACACTGGCTGCATAGGACACACCTCTTTTTATTGCATTTTAATACTTTAAATATTTTATATTAATATTTTGATGGAAAAATGTGCTTATTTCTTCAATACCTTCCAGGTCATGTGACCGATTTACTCAAAATCAATGTTGGGTCAAAGAACTACACTGGCTTCTTAGGACACACCTCTTTTTATTGCATTTTAATACTTTAAATATTTTATATTAATATTTTGATGGAAAAATGAGCCTATTTCTTCAATACCTTCCAGGTCATGTGACCGATTTACTCAAAATCAATGTTGGGTCAAAGAACTACACCGGCTGCATAGGACACACCTCTTTTTATTGCATTTTAATACTTTAAATATTTTATATTAATATTTTGATGGAAAAATGAGCTTATTTCTTCAATACCTTCCAGGTCATGTGACCGATTTACTCAAAATCAATGTTTGGTCAAAGAACTACACTGGCTGCATATGACACACCTCTTTTTATTGCATTTTAATACTATAAATATTTTATATTAATATTTTGATGGAAAAATGTGCTTATTTCTTCAATACCTTCCAGGTCATGTGACCGATTTACTCAAAATCAACGTTGGGTCAAAGAACTACACTGGCTGCATAGGACACACCTCTTTTTATTGCATTTTAATACTTTAAATATTTTATATTAATATTTTGATGGAAAAATGAGCTTATTTCTTCAATACCTTCCAGGTCATGTGACCGATTTACTCAAAATCAATGTTGGGTCAAAGAACTACACTGGCTTCTTAGGACACACCTCTTTTTATTGCATTTTAATACTTTAAATATTTTATATTAATATTTTGATGGAAAAATGAGCCTATTTCTTCAATACCTTCCAGGTCATGTGACCGATTTACTCAAAATCAATGTTGGGTCAAAGAACTACACCGGCTGCATAGGACACACCTCTTTTTATTGCATTTTAATACTTTAAATATTTTATATTAATATTTTGATGGAAAAATGAGCTTATTTCTTCAATACCTTCCAGGTCATGTGACCGATTTACTCAAAATCAATGTTTGGTCAAAGAACTACACTGGCTGCATAGGACACACCTCTTTTTATTGCATTTTAATACTATAAATATTTTATATTAATATTTTGATGGAAAAATGTGCTTATTTCTTCAATACCTTCCAGGTCATGTGACCGATTTACTCAAAATCAACGTTGGGTCAAAGAACTACACTGGCTGCATAGGACACACCTCTTTTTATTGCATTTTAATACTTTAAATATTTTATATTAATATTTTGATGGAAAAATGAGCTTATTTCTTCAATACCTTCCAGGTCATGTGACCGATTTACTCAAAATCAATGTTTGGTCAAAGAACTACACTGGCTGCATAGGACACACCTCTTTTTATTGCATTTTAATACTTTAAATATTTTATATTAATATTTTGATGGAAAAATGTGCCTATTTCTTCAATACCTTCCAGGTCATGTGACCGATTTACTCAAAATCAATGTTGGGTCAAAGAACTACACTGGCTGCATAGGACACACCTCTTTTTATTGCATTTTAATACTTTAAATATTTTTATATTAATATTTTGATGGAAAAAATAGCTTATTTCTTCAATACCTTCCAGGTCATGTGACCGATTTACTCAAAATCAATGTTTGGTCAAAGAACTACACTGGCTGCATAGGACACACCTCTTTTTATTGCATTTTAATACTTTAAATATTTTATATTAATATTTTGATGGAAAAATGAGCTTATTTCTTCAATACCTTCCAGGTCATGTGACCGATTTACTCAAAATCAATGTTGGGTCAAAGAACTACACTGGTTGCATAGGACACACCTCTTTTTATTGCATTTTAATACTTTAAATATTTTATATTAATATTTTGATAGAAAAATGTGCCTATTTCTTCAATAGCTTCCAGGTCATGTGACCTAATCACTTTTTTAGAAACCAGATCACATTGTTTGATCTAAAAATGGTGCGCTTCAAAAAAGGCAAAACAAAGAAAGCTTTAGACCTCTGGCAACAAGCAGGAGGTAGAGATTTCATCACCAGGTCTTTAATTTCTCATGGTTTTAGTGAAGTTAATGTTACAACTTGTGAAGCTTTTCCAGAAGGCGGTTAGATCACCGGACGACAGAGTCGGTCTCCGTGTGCACAGACAGGGCTGCTGTTAACGTCGGTCTGTACAATGGAATTGTGCCAAAACTACGCCAACCGGCTGCGGAGGGAGACTCCCCCCCTTCACTGGAGAACTGCGCTAAAACAGCTGATCACAACGTTCACGCTCTGTGGTCACGAAGTACTCCACTAGCCCCCCCCCCCAAATTCACAACGGGTCGGGTCGTGGGTCTTATATCAACAGGTCGGGTCCAGATTTGACTTGAAGATAATTGCATGTAACGGTCGGTTCGCGGTAGCTACTGAGCTGCGAGGGTTCGGGTGGGTGCAGATTTGCAAAACTGGACCCATGCAGGACTCTGCCCCAGAGGCTTTTAAGTTGAAGCTTAACCCTTGTGAATCCCTTTTTAAAAACGTTACTTTGAAAACACTAACGACAAAAATTTCCTCATCTAAAAATACTGTAATAAAGATATTATAGGCTATGTTAATATTTTTGTTCCACTTTCAATTACTTACATATTTTTAACCAAATTCAGTGCTGATCATAATTATCAAATGTTCATTCATTTTTATTTTTGTCGCTAGGGATTTGAAAGTCACTATTTTGATTACACATACACTTATTAAGAACATGTTTCCAAAAAAAACACATCTTTACCAAATGTCGTGCCATATTCTTAACACAATCAGAATGCTCGCAAAATTAAACAGTGGCATGGATAATACATTTCCTTAGGGAGGCATAAGGGTTAATGTGCTTATTTAATTAAATACTGCATCACAGTAGGATGTTAACAGAATTTACTGTAATTGACCCAAGGATGGCAGATTGCTTAAAGTTGCATTGCAGTCTTACGATAAGAGATACAGTAATTAAATGAGATTTTGTACTTTTGTAATGTTTGTATTTAGGAAAATATGTCAGTGAAAGAGGGAGAGATGGACAGCACAGTATCAAGAAACAGTGTTACAGCGCACCTACGGGTGAGGAAGACGAGGACACAAGTCAGGATGACAGGGAAATAAGTAACACACAGCCACAGTCTGAGATAGACACAGAAGAGTCAGACCAACAAAGTACAGAGACAGCCACCGAAATGACAACAACAATGAACGGAAAGGGACAAACAGGCAAGGACAAGAAAGGGCCAGAAAAGGATAAAAAACGAAAAAGGAACAAACGAAAAACAGGGACAGAGCCTGTGGGGAAAGATGAAGATAAGAATGATGAAGAAAAACAGTGTTACAGCGCACCTACGGGTGAGGAAGACGAGGACACAAGTCAGGATGACAGGGAAATAAGTAACGTACAGCCACAGTCTGAGATAGACACAGAAGAGTCAGACCAACAAAGTACAGAGACAGCCACCGAAATGACAACAACAATGAACAGAAAGTGCAAAGCAGGGCCAAAAAAGTTCAAAATTGCCATGACAAGAAAACAATGGAACAAAATTAAACCTAAACATGGCAAAAAAAAACTCCGTCCCCCCTGGACTGATACATTATATCAAGAATTTTATCATTATTATTATTATATTATTATTATCATTATCATTATTTTATATAAAAATAATCCATGCTGCACACTTGCTTTCAAATACCAGCATGTTAAGACAAATGATAGCCGTAAAAAGAATTCGCCATTTTTCTGTGCCTCTGCAAAATGCACATTTAATGGATGCAACGCTGTCTACAGTTTCTCAAAAAAGAACAGGCCAAAATCAACGGATAAAAAAATTATTTTTAAAGTCATGCGCATTGGTGAAGTTATACACCATAAAAATCAAAGGCGATTTAGACAAGCAAAATACACAAGAAGAGGAACAATTTCCAAAGCCTTAACCAGTGGTGTCAGTAATTATTATTACACTATGTTAAGACAGACACCAGTAGAGGAAATAATGGCTGGTAACATAAGCAGAAGCCTCACCAAAGACGTGTTAAAGAAAATATCCTCTGAAGTGAAGAAAAGTGCAAGGCTCCACGATGACATGATGCTTGAACTCATGTTGACTCAAAAAATAATCAAAGAGAGCAGCAGTCATGCATCATCAAAAGGCTATCTTCAGCACCTACAAATTGATCCGTTTGCTGTACATTTATACACAGATGCTGGAATAAAGATATTGACTGAGCACTTGAAAAAGCCAACACCTACGACTCTCTACCTTGATGCCACAGGCAGCGTGATACAGAAAATTCCTGATCAAAATAAGCGGGTCTTGTATTATGCTTTGGTTTTGCCCGGAATGGGTAAGGATAAGCCTCCCTTGCCTGTCACAGAACTGATCACCAACAGCCATTCCATTCCATCTATTTCCCATTGGCTCATGGAATTTAAAAGAAAGTTGTCTTACATAACAAAAAGAAAGATAGCACAGGTTGAGACAAATTATAGTTGGGCTCTGATAAACAGTGTGCTTCTGTCTTTTAACAGGGAAAATATGTCAGTGTACCTTGACAGAGCATTTGAGATAGTGTCTGGACAAACTGAACTGATTCCTAACTTCACTGTGCTGCATCTGTGCTCTGCTCATATCATGAAGGCTGTGTCACAAGCATTTGGGAAAAAAACTGTAGACAGAGGCACACAGGAATATGCAACATTCTGTTTTGCGTACATCCTGAACTGCACAAGTATGCAGGAAGCCCTTAATGTTTTTTAGCATATGTGTGTGCTTTTTGATGCAGAGGAGTACACTTATTCGGTGAAACAGAGCAAAATGTACCTCGACAAGTGCATTTTGCAAACTCGGGACTTGAAACTGGAGGAAAGTGGACATGTAATGGGAGAGGAGGAAAGCAAAATGGAAACAAATGCTCATAGCATTATTGGAAAGTCCCCTTTTACACAAGCTTTTCAAGTCAGGTGGGACCAAGCAGAGTGTGACATTCTCTCTGACGATGCTGTTCAGGTAAAAAACCACTACCTCTGTCCTGGTGTCATTGATGCACTGTTCAAAAACTACATGGGGATCTTCCCATTGTGGAGTGGTTTGTTGCTTGGGGATCTGTCGCGACATAGAAAAGGTACCTCAAAAAAAGATGGAAGTCATAAAACCAGGGATACCAACTGCCATGTTGAGCTCTGGTTTGGGTTGGTCAAACACTCCATCCTTTTAAAAAAAAAGTACCTGAGACCAGCTGAGTTTGTCTCCAAAATGTATGCCTCAATACAAGGAAGATACGTAGAGCACATTGAGCAACACAATCTGCCAATGCATATTCTGGACAAAAACTTTGGGCATCCTAGCAGGCCAGATGATGACCACGAGGAACAGTGGAACAAGCGGGAAAGTTCTGCTGGTCACTCCAAGTCCAAGTCCAAGTACTTCAATCCACCAAAAGCACTACCCAACCCCAAGAGCCCACCTGCCACAAAGGTGAAGAAAAGAAAAGTGGACCAACAGGAACAAGACGCACAGGGAAATGTGAGTTTCTCTAAGACTTACTATGTTCAAAGTGTGTAAATTGTTCTCCAGCATTTTAATTGTAACAATGGAATAAGTAAATATTGTCAGAAAGTAAAGCATGGACTAAATTGGTAAAGAGTGAGGTGAAGGACAAAGGACATGAAGTATTATAACCCAAGATGATTAGGTGCACGTTGTAGGGGGAGAATATGAAGATGAAAAATGTAAATACAGCTTACAAACTTAGAACAGAAACTAGATTTCCAAATCAGACTTTAAACTGCAATTACAGTTTCTGTTCCTGAGCAGCCTGTTTAATGTCATTTAATGAAAACTCTAAAAGGGACTGAGGTTAAATGCATAAACATGGACAGTTTAATTATATTTTGTGCATGTAGCTTTGATGGTGCATATACAAAAACAAGGCCTTCACCCAAAAATTCAAGATTGTTAACCCTCTGGTGTCATTCAAGTGCACTACCCTAATTAGTCATTCGGGACAAAAATGTCCAGAGTGATACCGGAGGGTTAAAAGATTCCTCAAGTGTCCATATTAAACAGACTGCATCTATTTCCCCTCAATCCTAACTTGCAGTTGACCTGGCTGTGGAAAAAAAAGGACACAGAGGTGGTCGTGGCAGTGCTCCCCTCACAGATGAAAGGACGCATCTTGCTTATCCGCCACTGTGAGCTATGCTCACTTCGACCCCACCAGTGGTTGACAGGGGAGGTACTACATGTTTCAAGTGTCTGAAGTTTCACTCTACACTGTGTTATTTTCTTTATCTAGCATTTAACGATTTCTCCCCAAAATGTCTAGATACTTTTGTCAGTCACAAGATTCTCAAAGTTGCAGGAAATGAAAGTTCAGTATAACTGGGAATATGCATTAATTGGCAAATTGTTATGATCTTTTTTGCCAGGTAATTGAAGGCGTGTTTCATGTTGCTGCCGACAAATTCGCCGTTCTGAACAAAATGTACTTGCTAAATCACTACACAGCAAGTGTCATTTTGTTCGGGGACAGAACTCAGCTAATATCTCACAGTTTACCGAAGGTAATGTGTGTGGTCTGTGTATGTTTATGTGTGTGGTGTGTTGTGTTTGTGCATGGTGATGCTGTAGGGGGAAGTAGGTGTGGATTTGATTTGTGGGCTCACACTCACACATTAGGTACATGGAGTGAAGCATTGGCTGAGGTCTTAAATAGGAAATTAGCTGAGATTATTTTACTTTATCCTCTCTGAAACTATACTCATTAGTTAAATCACCTGATAAATCTACTTACTATTGAATTCCCATACCAACACTTGTTTTAAGCACAACAAATGAATGGCACAAGAACATCATTGTCAGACTAATGTTGTTGTTATTTTTACCTTAGCCTTCAAGTTTGTTTTAATCCTTTATTTGATGCCATTATAGGTCAACTTTGACAACTATGAAGCTGTCCTGTCCTTTGTACTTGTCAACAACAACCACTGGAAGTTGCTGGTTTGTAATTATTTTGTCATTGTATTATTTCTGTTAAAGCACAAGACTTACATAGTGAAACCAAAAATATTTTTTGATGAAAAAGTGCTTTTACTTTTTTTGTTCTCTCACAGTACATTCATGCCAACACCAGCACCGTATTCCTGGTGGATCCAGCTCAAAGCATAAAAGAGCTTGATGACTCCGAACATGCTGCCAAAAGAATACAGTAAATCAAAATTCAATAGATATTTGAAAATTCAAGTAAAAACTATATTTAAACGTAAAAAATGTGTCACATTTAGTTATATTCATACTCACAAACAGCATTGAAAGCATTTTAAACAGTGTGATACAGTCTGTGTTCAGACAGTGATATCTATAGCTGACCTGTGGCTGCCTCTTATATAAATAAATGGTCATATGCTGAATACAAACAGTATGAATTTCTCTTACATTATCTTTAGGAGCCACATAATTAGAAATGTAAAGTGTGTTAACATTATCCTTTCTCAGGGAGTACTTCAGGATGAGGAGGACACGCCACAGCATAACAGACTGGGTGGATGTTAAGTGGAAGGGAGGCGTTATGGGCCACCCACTTCAAACGGATGGATGTAGCTGTGGTGTCGTTGTTGTGAAGGTGAGCTGAAGAGATTCTGTTTTCATCCAGTTAACAAGCAGAGTTTTTAATGTGAAAGACAGTTTAATGCAAGGGCGATTAAAAAAACTGTCAAAAGTAGTTGTTGACCGATAAAGGTTTTTTAAAGGCCGATGCTGATCCCCATAATATTTAGCAGGCAGGTTGGCCAATGGACAATATACAGTATATTGCCGATATCATGTTGTTGTTTATTGTATTTTTCACAACTGACAACAATTGGATTATGACACAACATTGCTGAACTTAAATTAACAGTTATTTAATACTAATGTAGTATTCACTTGAACACAGAAAGTTTAATTGACAAAACTTTGCTTCCAAATATCTCAAAATTCCAATAATAGGACCGGTCTATATCAATACTCAAAGGTTTTGGGAGGCATTCTAGTCAAGGGTGGATGTCTTCTATAATGTGTCTCATGTTTTTGTCTGTATCTGTATTACTATACAATAAAGAAGAAAAACCCTCCATAACATAAGTGTTGTTTGTTTAGATGGCAAAGGCAGTCATGGAGTCCTTCCCTCTGATCCCGAATGTGAATTTCGAGTGTTCGAAGAAATACATGAAACGGGAGAGGAGAGAACTGGCTCTCGAAATCCTTGAGGCATCAGGTAAATAAATATGAATATGTGTATATATATATATGGGTGTCTGTATGTATATATATATGTATGTATGTATATGTATGTGTATATAGAAGCTGACATACATGTATTGTTATCTTGTTTCAGTCTTTGATGAGCACACTTATTGTGCTATGTGTGCTGCCTTAAGGCCTCCAGGATCTGGATCTCCCATCACAGACTGGGTGAGCTGTTGTGAAGAAAATGTGGAATTGTCATGTATACATTTATGTATTCATTTATTTAACAGGGACAGTGCACATTAATTAACATTTCTGTAACTGTGCCAGACTTAGCCAAGAGGCTATTTTTCATCTGTAGTCCCTGGACAGATTTTAAAAGTCAACCTCAAACACATAATTAATTTTAAACAACTAAATACAATACATTTAAAACATGCAACACACATTAATGGAATACTTAAATAAAAAAAATGTAAAAGATAGAAACAATAAAAAAACAAACAAACAATAGAGCATGTTAAAACACAGGCAGTGGGTTTTAAGGAGCAGATGATTGTGTCAGCTGATTCCTCACTAACACTTAAGTATTAAGACAACTGAATGGTAATCTAAAGGTACAAATATATAAATACACTATTTCTTTCACTTCAACAGGTTCAGTGTGATGACTGTGAACGATGGTACCATGCCCAGTGCCTGGCAATGGACAGCAGAGACTTTAAAAAGGCAGAGACAGGATATTGGAATTGTCCTTTGTGCAAGTAATACTTGAAATGTGCTCAATGATGACGATTAGTAAAACATGTGTCCTGTGTAGCCTTGTTTGTATTACTTTCTGATCATTAATCACTGGGTCACATGACAGGGAAGCTCTAGAAAAAAAACCCTGAATTTTTTAATATAAATATTAATATTAAATAGAGGATGTAATATTATCCGATATAAAGAGCTGTTTCTATTGTGTACAGACTTGTATTCAATTCATAAAGTGATTTTGAGTCATTAGTTATTGAAGAAATAAGCTAATTTTTACATACAATTATTAATATAAAAATATTTGGAGTATTAAAATACAATAAAAAGAGGTGTGTCCTATGCAGCCGGTGTAGTTCTTTGACCCAACATTGATTTTGAGTGAATAGGTCACATGACCTGGAAGGTATTGAAGAAATAAGCACATTTTTCCATCAAAATATTAATATAAAATATTTAAAGTATTAAAATGCAATAAAAAGAGGTGTGTCCTATGCAACCAGTGTAGTTATTTGACCAAACATTGATTTTGAGTAAATCGGTCACATGACCTGGAAGGTATTGAAGAAATAAGCTAATTTTTCCATCAAAATATTAATATAAAATATTTAAAGTATTAAAATGCAATAAAAAGAGGTGTGTCCTATGCAGCCAGTGTAGTTTTTTGACCCAACATTGATTTTGAGTAAATCGGTCACATGACCTGGAAGGTATTGAAGAAATAAGCTCATTTTTCCATCAAAATATTAATATAAAATATTTAAAGTATTAAAATGCAATAAAAAGAGGTGTGTCCTATGCAGCCAGTGTAGTTCTTTGACCCAACATTGATTTTGAGTGATTAGGTCACATGACCTGGAAGGTATTGAAGAAATAAGCTCATTTTTCCATCAAAATATTAATATAAAATATTTAAAGTATTAAAATGCAATAAAAAGAGGTGTGTCCTATGCAGCCGGTGTAGTTCTTTGACCCAACATTGATTTTGAGTAAATCGGTCACATGACCTGGAAGGTATTGAAGAAATAAGCAACTTTTTCCATCAAAATATTAATATAAAAATATTTAAAGTATTAAAATGCAATAAAAAGAGGTGTGTCCTATGCAGCCGGTGTAGTCCTTTGACCCAACATTGATTTTGAGTGAGTAGGTCACATGACCTGGAAGGTATTGAAGAAATAAGCACATTTTTCCATCAAAAATATTAATATAAAAATATTTAAAGTATTAAAATGCAATAAAAAGAGGTGTGTCCCATTCAACCAGTGTAGTTCTTTGACCCAACATTGATTTTGAGTAAATCGGTCACATGACCTGGAAGGTATTGAAGAAATAAGCTCATTTTTCCATCAAAATATTAATATAACATATTTAAAGTATTAAAATGCAATAAAAAGAGGTGTGTCCTATGCAGCCAGTGTAGTTCTTTGACCCAACATTGATTTTGAGTAAATCGGTCACATGACCTGGAAGGTATTGAAGAAATAAGCTCATTTTTCCATCAAAATATTAATATAAAATATTTAAAGTATTAAAATGCAATAAAAAGAGGTGTGTCCTATGCAACCAGTGTAGTTCTTTGACCAAACATTGATTTTGAGTAAATCGGTCACATGACCTGGAAGGTATTGAAGAAATAAGCTCATTTTTCCATCAAAATATTAATATAAAATATTTAAAGTATTAAAATGCAATAAAAAGAGGTGTGTCCTATGCAGCCAGTGTAGTTCTTTGACCCAACGTTGATTTTGAGTAAATCGGTCACATGACCTGGAAGGTATTGAAGAAATAAGCTAATTTTTCCATCAAAATATTAATATAAAATATTTAAAGTATTAAAATGCAATAAAAAGAGGTGTGTCCTATGCAGCCAGTGTAGTTCTTTGACCCAACATTGATTTTGAGTGAATCGGTCACATGACCTGGAAGGTATTGAAGAAATAAGCACATTTATCCATCAAAATATGAATATAAAATATTTAAAGTATTAAAATGCAATAAAAAGAGGTGTGTCCTATGCAGCCGGTGTAGTCCTTTGACCCAACATTGATTTTGAGTGATTAGGTCACATGACCTGGAAGGTATTGAAGAAATAAGCTAATTTTTCCATCAAAATATTAATATAAAATATTTAAAGTATTAAAATGCAATAAAAAGAGGTGTGTCCTATGCAGCCAGTGTAGTTCTTTGACCCGACATTGATTTTGAGTAAATCGGTCATATGACCTGGAAGGTATTGAAGAAATAAGCTAATTTTTCCATCAAAATATTAATAAAACGTATTTAAAGTATTAAAATGCAATAAAAAGAGGTGTATTCAATAAATGTATGCTCTAGAGTCAATTTGCTTCACATTCACACGATCGAGAAGCTGTCGATTTATTAAAAAGAACAGTTTTCTTGTCTAATTGTAAAAGTCATTTGTTGATGGTCCCTAAGTGAAAGCCTCGTTTCGCGGAGAAGATCTCCCCGTTAAACTGACCCTGCTGGCGGGTCCGGGAAACTGACGCTGCTGGCTGGTCCGCGAATGTCCGTCGAATATCCAACCTAAAACTAAATTCACCGCGGTCTATCACCACTGCTGCTAGCGAAAAAAATCTCTAGCGAAGTCGGCAACTGTAAAGTTTTTTTTAGTCTCTCTCTCTCTCTCTCTCTCTCTCTCTCCGCGCCTTGGGATCCCCCAGTCAGAGCTGGTTGATGTCGCCAGGGAAAATAAAGTTTGGGGCTCTCTGCTGGAACTGCTACCCCCGCGACCCGACCACGGATAAGCGGGAGAAGATGGATGGATGGATGGACACACAAATCCACCAATCCCACACAGTGTAAAGTCAAGCTGCTTTGAGCGGCCATATTGGCTGCTGTGCCCTGGTTACAGTCTCACAGGAGATACCGCTGGAAAGCTACTCATTCTAATTCATACTAGATACAACCATGGAGGATTAAAATATAACTCATGCATTTCAGCGTGTCACATTAACTATCGTGGGCCGCCAGAAACATGTCCGAGGTCCGCCATTGGCCCGCGGGCCGCACTTTGAGAACCCCTGATCTACAGTATGTCACCGGAAAACATTGAATAGTCAAATGTCACTTAAATTATTTTTGTATGTTGAAGATTCATTTCACTTTTGAAATGACCAACATATCTGGAGAATCAAATGACAAAGAAAATTGCTGTATATCAAAAAGTATATAAAGTTTGCCTTTACTCTTACGATACCTTTTTCTTTTATTTCTACATATTATTTATTGTATATAAATTAAATGTGCATTGTTGGAGGGAGCCCAAGATTCAAGATATTAATGTTGTATATTGTTGTGCATATGATAAACTTGAAAATAACTGATAGAGGGCGAAAAGCTAAATGATGACGCACGATGGATTCTTTGAGAAAGGTGCAGCACCTTGTATCTGCTCCTGTAGGTGAGGTCCAGCTCCGTCTCCTCGGGGCTGAAGTAGACCCCCGGCCTCTTGGTCATCATCTTCAGGTAAATGGCTTCGTCCGGCTGCACCCGCACCACCAGCTCGTTCCTCTGACAGTGCTCGGCAAAGATGTCTCCCGGCACGTCAGTGAACTGCAGACGCACCTCTGCCTTCCTTTCGTTCAGAGCTTTACCGCAGCGCAGGATGAAAGGAACGCCTGGTGGGGGGAGAGTTGATGAGAGGACGCCAAAGAAACTGAGAAAATCTGGGAGAGGTGAAGACTAAGACAAGTGATGAAAAAGATAATAAATGTTTTCACTTACCATCCCATCTTTCATTCTGGACATAAAGCACCGCTGTGGCAAAAGTTGGTGTGCAGGACCCTGCTGGTACAGTGGGATCGTCAAGGTAACCCAGTTTGGACTGACCCTCCCCCTCAGGGTCGCCCACATACTGGCCGAGCACCACATCTGATCCAGTAACAGGAGCTATACACTTCAACACCTTCACCTACAGTTCATCAATGGATAAAGTGTTGGATCGTCAACGATGCTCTCATGGAATTTAGACAGAAAATGTTAAATCTTTCTGTTCAATCACAGTCATTACCTTCTCATCCCTCACGTCGTCTGGGCTGGTGGAAGCAGGTTTCTCCATGGCGACCAGACAGAGAATCTGCAGGAGATGGTTCTGCATGACATCTCTACACAAGGAACAAGAAGTAGAATCAGCACAAGTAAAGGCTCTAGTGTAAAAATAACATTGTATTAATTGTTTTGACTTTTATTAAAATGTAATGGTCCTCACCTAATGATACCAAAGTCATCAAAGTATCCTCCGCGGCCCTGAGTGCCAAAAGGCTCCTTGAAGGTGAGGACCACACAGGCCACACTGTTCCTGTTCCATATGGGTCCAAAGATGCGATTTCCAAACCTGGCAATGAGAGAATAAGATATTTGTAGAATAAACCCTCCAATACCAGTGACACAGGAAGGAAGAGATAATGAGAAGTAATTAAATAGAATTAATGGTGCTAAGGATTTCACTAGTGGTATAGTGCTTAGTGTAGCAATGGAGAGTCAGGACTCAGAGAGACACGAGGAGAGTTGGAGCTTTGATGTCAAACACTGAATGTTTATTTACAAGTATCGGCCGGAGAAATTCACATCACAAGTCACAGTGCAGCCAGAGGTTCTGACTGCACTGGTGGGTTGCCATGTCAAATCTGCCGCGCATCTCTCTCGATAGACCTTTTAACTACACTGAACAAAAATATAAACGCAACCGGACATGTCACCCATTGAGCATGTTTGGGATGCTCTGGATCGGCGTATACGACAGCGTGTTCCAGTTCCTGCCAATATCCAGCAACTTCGCACAGCCATTGAAGAGGAGTGGACCAACATTCCACAGGCCACAATCAACAACCTGATCAACTCTATGCGAAGGAGATGTGTTGCACTGCGTGAGGCAAATGGTGGTCACACCAGATACTGACTGGTTTTCGGACCCCCCCCAATAAAGCAAAACTGCACTTTTCAGAGTGGCCTTTTATTGTGGCCAGCCTAAGGCACACCTGTGCAATAATCATGCTGTCTAATCAGCATCTTGATATGCCACACCTGTGAGGTGGGATGGATTATCTCGGCAAAGGAGAAGTGCTCACTATCACAGATTTTTTCAGATTTGTGAACAATATTTGAGAGAAATGGTTATTTTGTGTATATAGAAAATGTTTTAGATATTTGAGTTCATCTCATGAAAAATGGGAGCAAAAACAAAAGTGTTGCATTTATATTTTTGTTCAGTGTAGTTCAGAGAGAGTAAACAATATATTTGGGGAGATAGACTAAACAGCTGGGCACCCTGAATCACTTGCGTCTGACCCTTAATGGCCTCGAAGCCAGTGTTCCCACAGCCGTAAACCATTTCGTGACAGAGAGTTGAACTGGTTTATCAAGATAGCTGGAGCCTCCCATTCTTTAAGAGAGATAACAGATCCAGGGTTGGTCGTAAACGTCAACACACAGAAAAGGTTAAATATCTAGGAGTAAAGACAGAAATATTCCCTCACACTTAGGAATGTGTGCATTGAGTTAGCTACCTGAGCACCATGAGGTTCTGGACCATCTCTTTGCCCAGGTAGTGGTCTATGCGGTAGATCTGGTCCTCTGAGAACAGGGAGGAGAGGTGGGCTGACAGCTCCTGAGAGCTCTGGAGGTCTCGTCCAAAGGGCTTCTCCACAATCACCCTGCTCCAGCCTCTGTTTCACACACATAGGCCATTAGAGCAATGTTGATGAATAGCAGGTGAACCATCGTTGAGTAAAACAGACACTGACCTGGAGCTCATGCAGTGGGTTCTTATATTTGTGCTGACATGTTTGTAGACGGTGGGGGGCAGAGCCAAGTAGAACAGTCTGTTGGCGTTGGATCCCCCAGGAAGAGACAACAGATGAGAGTCGAGTTGGGCGAAAGAGCCGTCATCGTCATACCTGCCGCTCAGGTAGGAGTTCCTACTGAAGAAGGCTGAGAGACTCTCACTCTCTTCATCAGTGACCTGAGGGAAATGACAATTATTCCAGAAAAGACCCCACACAATCAACAATCCTTTCTCAGATAGCTAACAAGGTAGCCTCAGATTTTCTACCTTCATATAAGGCAGACATGCTGTCTTGATGTCCTCCACAGTCAGCGTAGACCGGGCAAAACCCACAAAGTGGGTGTCATCTGGGAGCAGGCCATCTCTGAATAACCACCTAGAGAAGGGACAGTCAAAAAGCAGGGATCCAAAGGTCAAACTCCTCAGAATAAAAAGTGACCAAAACAAATAGTAGAGCTTTGGTGTTTGAGAAGAAATTCTTACTTACCATAAAGTTGGATAGATCTTCTTTTTAGCCAGATCCCCCTATTGAAGTGTACACTTGTTTTAGATCTGATCAAGAACTCCTTCAGATAACAATGTGGCTGAAAATAATCCATTATTAAGAGTCCAAAGTGTAAGTAAACTTCACATGGGGTCATGACAAGTGGGTGGAGCTGTTGAGTCACGGTAGAACTTTGAACACTCCCTCTTTGCAGGACTGTGAGACTTCAGATTATTTCTACATTACTGGCTTCAGGAAGGGAAAGAAGCAATTTGGGTGACAGGAAAAACAACTAGATTATGGAACTAGTGCCGGGATTAAGACCAACAAAGGCAAAAGTAGATGCAGCACATTTCAGTTAACACTGCAACATTCTCCAGGTCAATAGTTTTCTGCAAGGCTTTGTGTCAACTTTATGTTGGGCATGTCACTTTATACAAGCAAACAAGACAATTTGTAGACTTTTAAACATGTGAAAGAGAGCATTTCCACAGATACTTTTAAATCGGGTTAAAGGAAGTGAATGAGTAACAATGTTAAACCGAGGAAACTGCAGTTATTCATGTCGTGTTGTAAGAAGTTGAGGTTGTACTCACAGAGGCTCCCAGGATGATGAATGTGTGTGTGTTGGAATGAGAGGACTGCTCCTCTCCATAGAGCTCCCTCCTGAGCTGTCCAAACACCTCGGAGCGAGTGAAAGGCTCAGAGCTCATCTCCTGTCCCATCTGTTCTGCGGCTGCAGTTACTGTGGCTACTCTCATTCCCCTACACACTCAGCATGGGGACATTTCAATTGTCATTCTTGCCTTGCAGAAAAAGTCAGCAAGAGTATGCTGCCACCTATTGCTGCGAAGAGGTATTGAGAAAATGTGACAGCTTCCTTGTGCAATAATGTTGAGTATCCTCTCTCCAACCTCTACTGTACTGCAGTTTGGGCGTGAAGACAATTCCACCTATGAAATTAAATCAGCAGGTATTTAGATCCGGTTTGTCAACCTGAAGAAGTCCTACCTATTCATCTAAACTTACATTTCAGGTCTGTCAGACGTTTAACAATTGGCAAGAATGTTCCTTCCTCCTAAACGAAACCTTGGACAAATGTTGCGTAAACATTAACAGAAGCCTCTGACTGAGAGAGCCCTATGGCTTTGTTGCAGAAAGAGTTATCAGCACATAGCCTCTGCCAACACAACTTTTACAAGACTGTAAATTAAGTCATGAATTATGGCAGGCCATCTAAATCCAAATGACTATATGTGAGAACCACAGTGAGTTAATCATTATTTCATGAGATCACCCGGTGAATCAATACTGACCATTTCAAAAAAAGAACATTTGAATACCAATGTAAGATTAGTACCTTGAACACATTATTAAGGACAGATGAAGCTGGCTATAACTTAAACGTATTTCACAGTTTAAGCTCCCGGTTGATTTTTGTAATACTTATGGCAATAAAAAGAAAATCACTAAAGATAATTTTTCTTCTTTCTTTTTATTAAAAACAGACATCTCTTGCTTTTGGGTTAAGAGTAAGACTTGCTTTTTGTCATGTTTCAACATTCATTGTCAGAACAAAAAAAAGGCACTAAAGGGTTATTTAATTTTTCAAGCTGGAGCGTAAATGCACTGAAATGAGATAATTGCAGTTCACAGACAATCTATCAGTCAAGCTGTCACTGCTGAAGGCCAAGTCCAAGTTTCTGATAATGATTTTTCTTCAGAGTCCATCATAAATAAATTTAAAACAAATTTAGGCCAACCCAAACGTCTTCCTCTGTGAAATGACCAGGACTGTCTTTTCTTTGTCCTCCATGTTTGAATGTCCACTAAGTAGGGCCGAATGCCCCAAGCTCCACAGCATGAAATCCTTCTGGATCAATGTTGAGCTGGCTCCATGGGGCCTCGAGTCTGAGGAAGGGGACACATGGTGAGGGGGTCACCTAATGATGGGGAGGTCAGCTGAAGGTCCATTGCTGGAATAGGTCAGCAGCATTACAGTCGCCCATCTGAACCTGGCCTCCTTTCAGAAGTAAACATGTCCCACTGCTGGGATTCTTCAGAAGATGTTCCTGGAAAATAGCATCAGAGAAAAAGATTAATTAATATAGAAAATTAATTAAATAAATAAGACTTGTATGCTGGAATATTGTGCCTCTTTGCTTTCTAGCAGAATTAATGAGTAGATTAATACCACCATTTGACTGTCTGCTAAATGTAAAGCTACAGCCAGCAGCATGTTAGCTTAGCATAAAGACTGGAAGCAGGGTGAAATAGCTAGCTCACCTACTAGCATCTCTAAAGCGCACTACAATTAACACATACGTCTTTTGTCTATCTGTACGAAAACAAAAGCGTAAAGACAAACAAAAACAAGTTGTATATGTTTTTTTGCCATAACACTTCCAACTTCTGCCAGTTGCCAGGCAACCTCATGACAACCAGGAAGTCCTCATCTAACTGAATGTGAACAAGCGTTGACCACAAAGCGTTTTCCTTCAGTCTGGCCCTTGCTCACCTCTGTTAGGATCCATTCTTCCTGCGTTGCCACACTGGTGCCCTTCCCTTTCCGCTGGCAATGCTCCAGCTTCACGGGCTCTGGCTGTGGCGTGGCATGAAGACACAGCTGCTTTCCAATATTATGACGCAGCTCCTTGTGAGAGGAGTACTCAAAATACTAGAAGAGACGATCATTCAATCAGAGACCTTACAGGGAACATCAAACCATTATCTATTTTCTAAAGATCTATAACCATGCTCCGAAAGTATAAAATACCTGACACAAGAGCTATTAAAGGTGGCGGCTCTCTGGAAATGTTAAGTGAAAGCTGACAACATATTTATTTAATTTGGCTTCTAATTAATATCATTATTCTTGTTGGTCCCTTTTTTTGTACATTTTGTAAATATATTTGATCATATATTGTCTAAATCTATAGTCTATATGACATTGTGTAAATGTGTTGCATCTTTTTGGAAAGAACTTCAAGCTGTACAAATGTGCTGTACCGATAAAGATTACTATATATTATCTTCAAATCTTAAATTTTATACGTGTGAGTCATTGTACCTGGTTGCCTCCCATGTTGTGGCAGGTGTACATGATCATTGGTTTATCTCCCTGGTTATTCTCTCCAACATCCAGACAGCTGTGTGATCCTGAGTTTTTAATCTGTTACAAACACAAACATGAAATAACAGTAAGACACATTCGAGGGTATGTAACTTGTGTCATTTATCATATTGTTGATTTGCACATAAAGAAAAATGGAAATGTGACTTACTGTTCCAAACAATGTTGGGTTTAGGTCTGGAACGAAGGCCTCTGGGTAGATTGTGTTTAAGAACCAGGTGAAGTTTTTGCAGTGAAGCTTCTCTCTCAGATTCAGACGTTCAGAGATGTCCCCAAACTTATTCTACAAACATTGAAGAGGCATATTTAAAAAAAAGTACGTATATTAACACATCAACTTGTTGAAGCAAATGATAGGTTAAAAAGGTAAAAAAAAGGTGGTGTGTGACGGCCCCAGAGCCTGAGGCCGGTTAGTGTGCGTGTGTGGTGCAGGTCCTGTGATGGGGGTGGAGCTGAGGAGGCCAATCAGCATAAATGGGGACACCTGGCCTGCGTAACAGGTTCTACTTAAGCCCTGCTGCTCAGAGTCACGGGGGGCGATCGCGACTCTCTCCGGGACTAATGTGGGAAACTCTCGCCGGGATCCCTTCCCCTCGCCCAGCCTCTCATTGTACGTGTAGAGATTGTTCGCAGAACCCACTGCAGTGTACTTTTTGAGTTGCCACAATAAATTTGCCGTTTGCTTTTTCGGAAACCCTCGTACGTCTCCATCTCTTTTCGTTGTGGCCTGTGAGCCACATAACAGGTGGCATCAGCATAGTATATAAGAAGTGGACGTAGTGACCATGATTTCAACCATTGGTTAGTAGTGCACTACAGATTTGAGGACTTAAGTTCAGCATTTTGGCTGTTGCTATCTTGTGTTTTTTTTACCAGAAGTTACAGGAGAGTGTGAAACAACGAGACCTTTTTAGGCATAAGTAATATATTATAACGCAAAAACACACTGTGAAAGGGTAAAGTTCTAATATGAAAACACAGACTTCCCCTTGGTGGCAAACGGTCAATCACAAGATGGCCATGTCCTAAAGCTTTTGCTGCCTAATGGTTCATTTTACTGTAAACTAGAGCATAATTTACAAAAAGGAACATTATTCATTTTGTATTAAAGAGCACTTGGCTCTTGTTCGTATATCTAGTGAGGACGAGGTTCATTCTTTTATGGACTTATTTCACAACCATGAGTGAAGCCCTGATTGCTATAGAAAGAAAGCCGGTTTGGGCCTTATTGGCTTCACTTTTCAGACTTGGAGTTTGCCGCTTGAGTGAAATCAGGGTGATAAATGCCATTGTATCCACAGTGCACATAACATGGTGTTACTTTCCATTCTCACTAACCTCACTGGCCATAACGGCAGCGTTCTTGTTGCGGCGATAGAAAACGTTCTTGAAGTCGTCCATCCAGACCTCGGCCAGGCGCACCTGGTTCCGAGTGATGACCTCTGTGCCCTTGGGGAAAGTGTGGGGGCTCTTGGACCGGAACACATGTCCCACCACAGAACAGGGGAGGATCTCTAGCTGACCCCCACACTGCCCACACCTGTGGATCACAATTAACATAGATACAAATGCAGATAGACTCGTTAAATGTGTGGCACTGAAAGAGTACAGACATAGAGACTTACCCTGAAGGACATCTCAATATTTTCACCGCCCCAGATCTCCATCTTGTCATCGTATGTTCCAATGTGTTCAAAGTACGTCTTCAAGATGAGAAGAGACCTCCAGCAAAAGTAGGGGTTCTGTAATTTGCAGAGAAAGATACAAATGTTTATACACCTAAATGATTCAGCTCGTTCTTAGTGAAACCAACAGGATCCTTCGTACTTTACAGGGTAGGTTTCATCCTTTGCGCAGCTTCCTCGCCTCCTCAGGGATCTGTTCCCAGCCGAAGGACAGGCTCCAGTCAAAGTTACCTCGGTTGTAAGCGCGGTTCGAGGCCACGGGCTTGTTGAACTGAAAGGTGTTAAGATCAATGGTGGTGATCTCTGGACTAACCACAGCGGTGGGTTCCTCGACAATGCGGGCCAACAGGGGCTCCAGCCAGCCGTGGAAGCACTCACCTAGACAAGAAACATATGTTTAACTATCTTTTAGGTAAACAGAGTTATGATGGGTTGAGAGGGCAATGCATGGCTTCAACATGCAAGTAATTACATAACATTGTGTTCGTTTCAAGCATGCTGTAATCAAGCACTATCTGTTTCTAACAAATTATCGTCAAGAAAGTTATAATTTAAACGTCTCCTGAACGTTTTACTGATGAGTGCATGAAATACAACACATTCAAGTTTTTAATTGGACCGAGACATGAATAACCATTGATATTAAGCAAAACAATCATGAACCACAATTTTATCCAAAATACTGCCATTACGTATATAGCACAAACCAACTTTTTTAGAGAATTAAAGGAAATATGAGACACTTGATGGTTAGTATGGTGAGTATTTAGCAAATATTGAAAAAACACATAAATCCCTAACCCTGGTAGTGTAATTTCCCCAAAGTAGCTACATACTAATGCTTGAAAACAGCCATGGTGGCTTGTGTATTGTTGTTCTTGTGTGTGTGTGTGTGTGTTTTTCTCACAGTGTGCGTCGAGAAGGTTAGCACTTCTCCCTGAGCAACACTGGCCCCCAGCAGCCTGGCAGTGATGAGGCCCTTCCTCTCCGGCTGCCTCAGGACACGGACAATCTTTAGCTGACGCACATAGTCCTCCATTTGGCTCTTCAGCGTGCTCTGTAGGGAAAAAAACATTATTGTGGTACGCCTCGTCTTCATTTAAAAAACAATGTAAATGTATTCTAAAATGTGATGGTTACTGGTGCACATTTTAAACTACACTCTATACTGTTGCAGACTTTAGTCAGAGATGCAACAGACTTGAAACAGAAGTTGTCATTGAAACTACTATTTTCAGCATTAAATATGAATAAATATGGATATTGCTGCCCAGAAAGAAGTGAAACAATCCTATGTATAGGCTTTGAGACCACTGCCAGAATAACAACAAAGTGGAAAGGTTTCTACAGTAGTAAGAGTGGGCTATACTTATCCTTTTATGACCACAATCTCTCTCCGGTTTCCATCTAAATCAATCTGCTGGCCAACCGCATGTTTAAACGTTGTGACTGAGCTGCTGTGCTCGTAGCAAAAAGTGAAGTTCCTTAACAGTTTGCACAGTGAAGTCATAGAAGCATTTCAGTTTGGACTGCGAAACATTTTCCTATGCAAAACATACAACAAAGCTACACTTGTATGTCAAAGCTGGAACAGCTATGATAAAAGAAGCCTGTCACTTTTGCCAACTCTCACCAAGGTGGAGGAGCTCACGGAGAGTCTTTTGTCATGTTGGTGCGCACCACAGTAATTCGTATTTCACTAGAGGTCAGCCTATTGCACATAACTATAGTAAAATACACAGTGTCATGTTTATTTATGATACCCGACTGCCTGTTACTGTGTGTGCAAGCTGCTGTAAAACACCTTTCTTATCAACGCTCACAGCTTACAGTGGATTGATGCCATACAAATGTGAAGGTCAGTTTAATTAATACATCACATATAAGTTCTTGATTTTCCAAATGTGCTCTGCAGTGTTTCCCCACGTATACCCTTAGAAAGAAATGCCAGCTTCCTGGTGATTTATAGTGTGTCGTTTAATAATATTTCATAATGTATGTTTTTTTAGTTACTTACATTCAAATAACTGAACCACCAACTCCCCCAACATAACATACACATCCTCTCTCATTTACTGCCCGATTAAGAGCAGAAATATCACAAAAAAGTGATTGCTGCGAAACTCTTACAAAAGGTATTTTATATGTCCGAGTGTTCAACTTATGTGTGGTCATTTGTATGTGTTTATATTTTTCCTACCTGCAACACTGGCGTCGTCAACCAAGATGATCTCCACGAGCAGGGAAGCAGGAGAAGTGTGCAGGACGCTGTAGACCGTCCTGAGGAGGGTGGACCAGGCCTCATTGTGGAAGACAATAATACACTGGTGGTAGGCAGAGGAGGACAGCGACGAAACTTCCTCTCCACACACCTGAATGACGTGCACCGTGCCAGAACAAAAAAGAAGACAAAGAGAGTGTCAGAGTGAGAGGCCTATCTGACTAAAAGTAACATATCTTGAAGAGCACATACCTGTTTGCAGATATTCAATGTGTGCTCAACAGCAAATAGAGTTATGAGCAAACAGTTATAAAAGAAATAGCTCAAGGCCTATTAAGCCTGTGACATGTTTAGTTGTTATAAGCTGAATACATACAGAATATGTTTTTACAACACCAGGTAATGCCCATTTACATGTGCTTAATATGTAGTCTGTGTTGTGAGCACAATATGAAAATCCATGTAAATAATTAAATTAAAGTAAATTAATAATTAAATTAATGCTCTGAGCGTGACCCAGGTGAGACCCAAGATATTATCTGGCCTGTCGGCACTCTTCTTGGTGAAAGGGCGATTAATCTACCGCGTGTCATATTATTTTGAGAACATGTTCTTACTCTGAAGGCCGCGTGTCGTCCCCAAGACTACGGCTGAGTGAGATGCGGTCGCTGGCAAACTGGTTGAAACAGTGGCGAGTCATACCCTCCTCCTTCTCCTTCTCCTCCTCAGGGGACAGTTTGTCTTTCAAAAATGCCTTCCCATCAGCCCCGAGGCTATTGGGGTCCTGAGGCAGTCTCTCCAGGTGAGGTTTGAGGTCAGTCTGAGTGTAGATTCCAGCGGGGCATTTGGCGTCCTCGGTGGGCTGCACCTGGACTGACTCTGGCAGCGGAGCTCTGATCTGGAATCCAATGTTGTTGACAGCGTCTCGCACCATCACCATCACTTTATCCTTCTTTACGACCAGCTCCTGAAACCAGGGGTCACCACCTGGGGAGGGGCCAACATCCCTCTGGAGCACCACTATGACCACCAAGAAGAGAGTCCCCCAAGGAGCACCAGTTTAAGGGGGGACAAACGCCGTCGAAGTAACAGACGCATTTTTCAGAATATATGTTGCTCCCGAGGCTGTTAAAAACAGAAAACAAACAAAATGATTCCTCAGGTACTGGCTGCAAAATGATTCCTGCATGTACCCTGGGGTTTTAACGTTTTATTCAAAACCAACTCTACTGAAAACCTTACCTGCTTTTACCCTCTAAACATTCTGTGATTTATTGCCGAGGCAAAAGAAAAGACGACAGGGAAGAAGATAATTTCTTAAACCGGTTTGTGGTGTGCAAGTGTCATAGCAGCAGGAAACCTTGCCATTGTCGCTCCTCCTCGTCTCTTTAGGAAACAGTCCCACAGGGTGGGTGGAGAGACCAGGGAGGAGGAGAGAGTGAACAAACACACCAATCTCTGTAAACACCTGAATTCACCTGCTTCGGCCACAATCCTCCAGGACCCACGTGGCAGCAGGAAGGCCAACAAACCACAAGTCCCTCATCTGTTAATAAGTGACACATAACACCTTGAATCCACCCCTGCTCAAAGTCACATCACCAGTAATGACCAGCTGTCATCTGCTACAGGAAGTAGCTACGTGGAACATGACAGGACAATAACATCACCCTGCCTGGGCAAAATAAGAGGCTTTTTCCTGCTATGTGACACAAGATATCACTGCAATGTTGATATCTGTGTCTGCAGGTGATCACTGTTCAGTTTGAGACTCACTCTCACTGGTTCATAATTCATTTAATCTATTCTCAAGCCAGCCTCCCTCATAATTGATTCAAGAGGACAGTCTTTGGGTGTTCCAGAAAAGGAAACAACCACAGTCCAAGCTGCAGTTTCACTAATGGTTCACCAGTGGTTCACCGAGGTGGGGAAAGTAGAAGTACTGCAAGAGTGTAGTAATACTCTGTTACAAGTAAAACTCCTGCATTGTTGCAAATGTTACTCAACAAAAAGTATAACATAATTACCATCAAAATATACTTAAAAGTACCAAAAGTAAAAGTATTCATCAAGCAAATTGGCACATTTCTGAATAATATATATTGTTTTGATTATAATTATTGATGCAATAAAGTCTTATCAAAGCTGGTAGAGATGCAGCTAGTTTGAATTACTTTGTTTGCTGAAGGGTAGCTTTAGGATGTAACTCCAGGTGCAGTTTTATTTAAAGGTTGAAAATAATACAAATCATTAATCAACATTTTAAAAGTAAATAAAGGTATTTAATAAATGTAGTGGAGTAAAAGTACACGATTTACCTCCCGATTGTAGTTGGGTAGAAGTACAAAGTAGTACAAACGGTAAATACTCAAGTAAAGTACAAGTCCCTTAAAATGGTACTAAAGTACAGTACTTGAGTAAATGTTACTTTGCACAACTGACCAGTTGGTCCAGTTTTTTGACAATTAGAACAAAGGATAAGGAAGAAGGAAATATTATTGACTAACTTTAAATCAGCTTGAGTAGAGTTTGTAAATCTAGAATGTGTGTGCCAACATTACACATTATTCCCTCAAGCCAATTTACACAGTATTTGAATATAAGATCACGAGTGATATCAGATGTCTACAGCATAAGGCAACTTGAAGCACAAGTAGACAATAAAAAGGTGCCAATAACAGACAAGTAACAGCAAAATGATAGAGGAAGAGTTGTGACTTTCACCTGTTATTCAGAATATTTCAGGTTGTATCTCTTAGCGGCTCTAGAAATCACTTATTTAAAAGGAATGAATGAACATGCCAGTCAATATTACAAATGACACCGAGTCGCTACAGAAATGTGAAGAGTGAAAGGTTTAAATCTCCAAAA